>NC_056737.1:240951154-241161154 GCF_019279795.1 Protopterus annectens
CTTTCGATATTAAAAGATCGATGTTTAGGTGTTCGATCACCTAAACATTCGGTCTTCTAATATAAACCCAAATAAATCCAAGTATAGAAACACAGCAGTCAGAATTTAAAATATCCAAAGGTAATGTAGGCAGCAAGCAACAGGCAGCAGGTAAAATAAATCCAAGTTTAATGCAAATAGAAACTGGTAAGTGCTTTTGCTATGGAATCATAGCTTCTTCAGACCCTGGCTACTAGTATGATTTGTCTGTTGGTGAAAATTTTTTGTGTTTTACATTTTTCATATTTGAACATTATCAGCTCCACCAATACCCAATAATACTGCAGATGATTTACCAACCGAGAAAACAGCAAAACTCACCATAAGAAGTCAAACTTACCTTACAAAAGCTGACATCAATATTTCACCCTCTCTTCAGTAATCTCCATTAAATATACTTACTAATGTTTTCCCAAAGGCTGCCTCAAAACGTAATTATACTTTGTGACCTCAATGTCAATGTACCTGGGGCAGAAGCCAACCATCTCAACAAATTCCAGTCCAAAACAGTCCTAGTCATCCAACAGGAAATCATATTATTCTAGATCGCATAATTACTAATATAAATCATGACTGAACTAATATTAAACATTCAGCCTAACTATCTCAGTAATCATTGCCTAATGCTCTTCTGCTGGTCATTTAAAACTGTAAAACCTTCACCCCATATAATTACAGGCCACCTATTTCTAAACCAAAGCTATCCATCCTCTACCAACTTGTATAAAATATTGATTGGACTCCCTTAAACATTATAAAAGAGCCTGTAGTGACTTTAGCCTACTTCACTAGTATGTTCACTGCAATTCAAGACTTTCTATTTCCCTGTATACTTAAGAAAATGTCCATGGTTACTCAATGATATTAAAACCATCATGAGATGTGGGACGACACATGTAAAAAAAAATTCCCACGATGGAACTCTTCACTATACTACCTGGGTCTATATTAGCAAATTGATGCAGCAGAAAGCCGAACACTGTTTCATCGACACATATGTATCAAACTCCCAGGTAACTGAACAGCCAGATCACCGATTTTTTTCCTAGGGAAAAAAAAATTGGTTGGCTGTCACTATGAATTTGCCCTTTTCCCCACTGTAGTGCGATCTTGGAGTTAGTATATTTAGTTAGGGGAGGTGTGGTGGGAAAAGTCCCCCAATTTATAATGTTTGTATTGGTGTGTCATAAGTAGCTGGCATACTGATTTTTTTTTGGCGGGGGGGGGGGAATCGGTGATCTGGCCATTCAGTTACCTGGGAGTTCGACACATATTTGCCGATGAAACTGTGTTCGGCTTTCTGCCGCTTTGATTTGCTAATATAGACCCTACTACCTGACTAAGAAAATAATGTTGAATCACAACCAATCATCAAAATGTATCTGTGCCTCTACCAGTAACACAAAATGCTTCTGAAAAGAAATCAAAGAGCAGGACAACACATTAAACCTAACTACTCCTACCTCAGTAGAATGGATCAGGCTAATAACTACAAATAGTTGATTATGTCCAGTATATGAGATACATCTAGTTCTCTTCAATCCAATCATACAACCCAGCAAGATCTGCAGAACACTATGCAACCCATAGTATACCCACTTACTTAATATGCTGCCATATTCCATTTCAGGGAAATTTCAGTTAAAGAAACCAGCAACCTTCTTAAAGATCTGAAAAAGTCCTCTGCCAAATTCTCCTTACTCCATCCCAACTTCCTACATAGAGCAGCAGACAAAATTGCTAAACCCCCCAGACTTCATTTATAAGCTCTCCCTCAATACAGGAATATTCCCTCTAACATTAAAATATATTGTCATATTCCCCCTCCTTAATGTGAAAAACTTATAGATTTTAGACCCATCTCCACACTTTGTACCCTTGCTAATGTGTTCAAAATGTCTTGTATAAACACATATTCAAATATATAAATAGCTTTAGATTACTATTTGGCAAAACGTGGTCTTCAGAAGTACTTTAAGCACATCAGCCCTACTCACAGCAAGTGATTCCATTTGCCATAACATCAGGGATGATCTTCTCACAGCATAGATATTTGGTGGATATGACTAGGGCTTTAGAAACTGTAAGCCACCACATATTAAGAAGTTCCAGAATGTTAGCTTTAGAAACAATACATACGCTAGACACAAAGTTACCTTGAAAACAGAACATTTCATGCCCATATAAACAGCAGTTTATCATCAATAAATCCCTCAAAGATGTAGATATCTTTCAGAGGGGTATGTCACAGGCAAAAAAAAAAAATAATGCTAGAGCCATGGCCTAAAACTCAATGCAAACAAAATGCATAATTATACCCTTTGGGAAGACAACCACTCCTGCAAATTACAATGTTGATAACACTCCCCTAAGTATAACCCCATTGGTAAGGAACATAGAACTCATGTTGACAGTAACTTGAATTTTTATCACTATGTGTTCATGGTGATGAGTAAATCCTTCAATGTATCAAAACTTGTAAGTAACGGAATGCCATGCAGATCTAAGGAGATCATAGTGCCACTATACTCAGGCCTCATGAGACCAATAATTGAGTACAATGCACCCTTCAGTATGTACCTGGGTAGGCATTTGCAACAGCTCATGTGGCCACAGATATTCCTTGCTAAAAGAATATAGGGTATAAATAACATGTCATGTGAGGACAGCCTCAAAGCCCTGTACTCAGTCTCCTACAGACTACTGTGGGGCAATATATGCTTAACCTACAAGACATTTTCTGATCCAGCCCTGATGGATCTGCTACACATTTGAAAAATAAACAGTACTAGAATTACCCGATCTAAGGATCTTAACCTTGTCTGTAACAAGCAAAACATGCTTGAGGGACAAATATGTATTTCAGAGATTGTCCCTTCTCTGAAACAGACTCCCCCCATTCATGTGAAGCAGAGCTTTTCCCTAATTCTATTCAAGTGCAATTTGGAACAATGGATAGAAATTCACAAATGTACCCCTGGCTTGTTGTCTGTGTCCCTTATTGACAGGGGGAGCTTATAGATGTCCTAAGGCACAAGCATATACCAAAACCATTCTAGTGTGTAGGGTCAGATAATTGGGAGAAATCGGGGCATGAATATCTAGGTTTCAAAAGGCTCTAGAGCTGTTAGCCTAGCAACCTCCTATGATCCTATGATCACAAGACAATCTTTTCACTGGAGTATGCCAGGGTTTGGTCAATAGATCCATGTGGTTCTTCTTCATCAATGACATCACTTGAACTCACTACATGCAGATGACATCCTACTAATACAGGTTAATAAATGCCATTCTTCTTTACAAACTAACCTTCAGCTGTCCTTTTCTCAGATATATAATTGGGCTGAATCTAATTATATATATATATATATATATATATATATATATATATATATATAAAATTAATCACAAGAAAACAAATATTATGCTGTTTGCATCCTTACAAAAAATCCCAAATCTTCCACATATTAACATTAAAGATAACCATAACAGTGTTATTTTCCATAGATCAGATTACAAATACCTAGGTCTTACCCTGGACCCCTTGCTCACACTTTCTACCTGTATTGGCAAAGTCATTATTAAAGTCCTCTTTCAACTTTAACTTGGTTACAGAATGTCTCATCTTCTCTCCCTCAGCTCACATTGCTCTAGCCAAAAATGTTCTCCTTCCTAAATTGCAATATGACATCTATGTCTAACCCATCTGCTCACACTATAATATCCAAACACTGCAGATTACTAAAAATAAAATATGCAGATTCACTCTTTTTTCAGGCAGTCAAAATTACCAATGTAGCTTACGGCAACTAAAGTGGCTACTAGTCACTGAAAGAACAACCTATTTAATGGGGACACCAATTCATAATATAGCAAAAGTAGGATATTGCATACCACTGAAAAGGAATCTAGTCATCAGAGCCCAGGCTTACACCCTAAGAAATACTCCATAAGAGTCTCTCAATCTAATTAGACCTCCTTTTAAAACAAGCATTGGCGAACACAATTCTCTTGGCTAGGACTTGCCATATGGAACAAACTCAACCAGAGATAAGGGGTCTAGAATCATTCAATGAATTCAGAACCACCCTATCTGAATATCTCCACAATAAAGTAACATGTAAATGCTTTAAGGACAATGACGAACTACATGGTCATTAATCCGTCTGCCTCCAACCAGTCTGGAAAGCCTTCTTACTAGGGTTATTTGAATACTTTATATACTGTCTAAGAGATTTACAGATTATTTATTTATTTATTTAATATCTGTTAACTGGGAAAGTCCGACTTAGAATTAAGCCAATTTTCAGCGGAGGCCTGGGGAGAAATGCTCCAGACACATGGCTTTGTAATGTGGGAGGAAACCGGAGCACCCGGTGGAAACCAACATGAATGCAGGGAGAACATGCAGACACCGCACAGAAGTAGCTCCAGCTGAGAATCAAACCGGAGAACCTCTTGCTGTGAGGTGACATCGCTACCGCTGCACCACTGCACCGTCAATGTACTCAAAGTAATTCACTACTTCTACTTTGTATATGCGTACTCTGTACTTTTGTATTGTCTGTTTGCGTATGATTATGTGACTGGTGTCTATTTTTTGTATTTAATCTCTGTATTTAGATCATGGCTGAAAAGGGTATTTGGAACAGCCCATACAGCCAGTTATGAAATAGCAAATAAAGTAATACTATAATGGTATGGTTTTGGGTCTGCTCAAAATTAAGAAAAAATAAAAAAAGTGATGTCAGCAATATTTGACTGCAAAATGTCTTGCTATAAATTGTTTTATGTGTATGCATATAGAACAAAACCCATATCATTGCATTGTAGTAAACAATAGCTTCTAAAAAAGGTGGATATAATGTATACGTATTTTAAATTGATCAGTGCCATAAACCTCTGTTAAAGTTCCCAAATATATATCATATGGTCTGGTTGGTTGTATGTATCATGCAAACTCAAAGGTGTGCTGATCAGGTATCTCACTTGTAATATGCATCCATATTATTAGAATATTCTCAAATACCAGCTGCTACAGTGTGATGGACCTTCAGTACTTGGTGATGGAGTACAATCTGGCTGGTCATTCTTGAATGATGAGTCTCCATACTTGCTGACCAAACTCAGGTTATATGTCCTTCTAGCTCACTAAAGACACTAGATATTATAGATAGCATCTTGATTTTTTTATTCATGCCTGAATAAGCAAGACATGTCCTGTTCCATTATGTGCACAGCTCAGGGCACACACCTTATGGATGCTCTGATCCCATTATATCATCTGATTGCCAAGCACATGCAGTATATATCTAATCTTATCCATGCTATTTGATGACAGCCTAGGCCTATGTTGTGCCTGCCAGCCATGCTGAGTCATGTATGGCATCTGGTTGCTCAGCTCTGTCTTGTGCAATCCCAGGCTTGATATACCTCGGATGACCATCTTCTGAGTCACCATTACAGCTTGAGGAGTAACTGGCTGCATGGACTTCCATGGAGACGCAATGTATGGTAATAAATCAGGACCATACATAAAGAATATCATCTAACCTATGGTTATACAATACAAGGTATACTGCATAACTTGCTGTTGAAATAACAATTCGTCATGGTGGCATTGGCGTGACAAGTTTTGTTAGCACAAAAAAATAAATAAATTCGATTTTAATTGTTAGCACTATGCATGACATGACAACTAACACTGTTACAGTCAACAATACTACAGTATAATATTAAGAAATATCCTGTGAACACAAGAGCAGATGTACACAATTTTTCAAGTTATCCCCACTCCACCAGGCAGATATCTTACAGGAAGTGCCTGCAAAAATGCCTGACGAACAATACAGCTACTGCTATGGAATTTACCCTACTGCAGAATCCATCCCATCCAAACAGACAGAAAGAGAAACATGGCACCATACGCATTTCTCCTTGGTACAATGCAGAACACTTGGACACTTGAATGAGCTTCCCAATATGTCCTAAATGCTGCCAATATAACCTAATATATGACAGCTCAAATTCAGGTGAAGAGCAGATAGGATGTAATAAGCATAATATACTAGCCAAGGAATGAGCCAAGCACTTCAGCTACACCAGAGTTGTACATTATATGGAAAAGGTCTGCAGCACATGTAAAGAAAACATAAAGAACAGATGGCAGACAGAGCTGATTATTAATAACAGTGAAAGAAATAGGACAAGAGTCATGAAATACCAATGAAAGAGAATTTTAGATCAAAATAAATAAAGAATAAGTGATAGGAAAATTTGAAAAACAAAATTTAAAAATGGGTTGGTTCATTTGGGCAGTAAAATATTAGAGGGGAATGACCATAAAGGAATAGTGGTACAATAGGAGATATGGGAGTGCAAGAATGAAAGCAGTCTATTTAAAACATGGAAGAGGTGGGGAAGGGTGACAAACATCATACTGAAATAATGTACTTGGTCCAAGAACGGTATAAGTTACAGTGTTCTAATAACGAGAAGTGGCATTTAACAAAGCACTTGTCAAGGCACAAGTTATTAAATTACATACAGCACAAGGTAATCATTTCCCCAGATAGATCTGGTTAACAAAACATTTGATACTTTGCAGTAGCTTGCAATGTATATTTAAATTAAGATGAGTGCAGATGTGCTGACAGCAGTACTTAGTGGTGGTCAACATATTACATGGTTTTAGGCTTAAATCATTTTAGCACTTGACAAATTAGACTGACACATAACTGTGTCATAATTAAGTGCACTAAAAACAGCAGGCTATCAGCATACTTGGCTATATGTGTGTGTGTGTGTGTGTGTGTATATATATATATATATATCCGCGTGTGTGTGTGTGTGTGTGTGTGTGTGTGTGTGTGTGTGTGTGCACACACACACACACACACACACACACACAAACACACACACAGGCACTGGTGTATTGGCACGCTATAAAGGTATTATTGCCTGTGCCTAAAACATCTGTATGCTATTTATATATGTGTAATGCATATGCATATATGTGTATATATATATATATATATATATATATATATATATATATATATATATACACACACACACACACACACACACACACACACACACACACACACACACTCACACGCATACACAAAAAACTATATGCATACAGAGAGAGAGAGAGAGAGAGGATATTTTTTCATCAAAAGGGCACAACATCAATGTCTGTTTGGTTGGCACCATTTGATCAAGAGAAACAGATATTCGACATGTACAAGAAATCTACAATTCCAGACTAGAGGAATATTGCCTTTCACCAGGGAATGTATGATCTTGGAGTTAGCATATATAATTAGCAGGGGATATTGGGGCACAATCCCCCACTAGGGGGATAGTAGGAGCTTACCTCTCCCCCCTGCAAAAACACCTGCTGTTGATATAGCCAGGGCAATGCTATAAGCATCACACTTTCTCTTGATGTTCTGTATTTTCTGTGTTTTGGCTTTTATACATTGATACTCTTAACATCGACATGCCTATTCAGTGAAAAATAATAGATCCACAAATTACATGCATATACACACACACAAATTTCTGGTAGTAATTGTAAACAAGGATAAGTTAGATGTCAGAATGAGGAGAATATATGTCTGTATCCCAGAATAAAATATCAACAGCGCAACATTTAAATAATAATACATATTTGACTGCCCTCCTTGTATATAAAATATTCTAAAACTTGGTGCCCTGGCTTTCAAATAAAACTTTGTTCAATCACAGATAATTTAGCAGAGAAATGTCAGAGAGAGATTAATTTCATAGAGTAATACAATGTCTTCAGAGAACAGCCTTTGCACAACTGATCCAGTGATCACAGTAAATCAGGGAAGCAAGAAGTGACACTCACAGCTTCTATAAAATTGATTAAGATAAGCTCCCTCTGACTTAAAGCACATCAGAGCAGATGCATTGTATTTTCTTGCAGGAATAGATTTATTTCAATGATTCTGAAACAGAACAGTTAAATCAATGAGGCTGTTCCTTTGTTCTTAAATGGACTAAGCCACTGAACTGAATAATAGGGTAGGCAAGACTGTACCATTTCCAGTGAGCAGACTCATCTGTTTAAATGGATGCTCAGGCAGATAACAAGACTTGCAAATCTTGACAGAAAACTACCTATTTTATGTGCATGGTTTCTTCTCGCATTTCCTAATGTTGAATTTAATCTATTCTACAACACTATAGTGTCTGGATTTTTTCTTTTGTCATTAATTGATTAATTTTTGTTGTATTATAAATTATGTGTCTCCACTGTGAAAAGGACCTTTGGTCCTGGGTGATAGCAAGTAACAAACATACAGGCACCATCAATTTTTCAGACCTAGCCTTCACCAAATCCATTTAAGCTCTTGAATTATGGATTAAAAGATTTTAAAAAAATATATAGTCTTACACGCAAATAACTGAATAGGTTGCCTAATCCTTAGACCTTTTTAGTTATGGATTGGGGCATCTCTCTCTCTCTTTTGGCTTTTCCCGGTTAGGGGTCGCCACAGCAGATCACCTTGTCTGCTCATGACTGGCAGTGGAGTTTTACAGTGTCGAGTTGCCAGCCCGGTGCCCAAACTTCCATGGAAGGCACACACACACGCACGCACTCACGCCTGGGGCCAATTTTAGCGTGTCCAATCCACTTGCAGCATGTCTTTGGGGATGTGGGAGGAAACCGGAGCACCCAGAGGAAATCCACACAACCACAGGGAAGATATGCAGACTCTGCACAGAAGACACCCCAGCCAAAGATCGAACCAGAGAGCGTCTTGCTGTGAGGTGACAAAGCTAACCACTGCACCACCGTGGCTATGACTTGGGCATATGCAACTATATTAGTATAAGTAATTATATTAATGCATGAAATTCAAAAATCAATTACAGAATATGTTGGTTTAGCACCTATCACTGTCAGTCAGAATTTCACAGTTGTGTTATTCAGTGCCAGTGGTGCAACAGGTAGAACAGCATACTTGACTTTGGTGCAGAAGGTTGTGAGATCTCGCCCTACTGTGCAGCATGGGGGGGCTGCTGCAGCACTCCCAAGTGCTTCATCCTTTGGATGAGATGCTTACTAACTACAAACTCATTGTGTGTTTACTGCCATTCCCCATTGCATATCACCAGCATTCTTTCCCTAGGTAACTTTAAAAAAAATATTCTTCAAGGACAGCAGGCACTGAATTTGTAGATGAAGCATGAAAATGGAAAGTTAGTCAGTTCTCTTTAATGTGGAATTATTCCGATGACTTTTACTTCTGCAGAGATTGTGCATATTGACTTATTTGGTGGATTATAATGAAATGGGTAGCTTTGTCATTATTGGTCTATAGGTTTTGTTTCACTGCATACTGGAAAAATGTTCAAAAGTACAAATTTTAAACACACGCTAAAAAATTATGATGTATTAAACAAAGAATATAATTAATACAATCAGGAAGGTGAATCAATAAATATATGCATTTATGTATGGTCCTAAACTGTGTGCAGAGGGCCCATCACTTGAAAACAGCTGCAAGGTACATTCAATCCACCACTGGCCAGATGTATTTTCTATGAATGGGAGTTTCAATGCACTTTCAATGAATGTGTGTTTCAAGAGCACAGAACAGAAAATATAGATCTAGGACGTTTGCTCGAGTGAGCAAACGTCCGAATCCGTAATAACCAAACACACTTTAACGAAAGTGCTTTTATTGAAAAAGCGCTTTCGTTAAAACATGTTACAAAAAAAAATAAAAAACTACATTTACATTTTAGTAGGGGGGCAAACCCCCTGCACCCCCCATGTGGGGGGCTGTGCCCCCCACACCCCCTTACTTTAATATTCTCCCTCCGAGACCGCACTACAGTGGGGAAAAGGGAAAATTCCCTTACCTGCACCATAGTACAACCTCGGCAACAGACATACTTACACGAAAGTGCTTCTTCGCTGAAAAGCACTTTTGCGTAAGTATGCCTGGCCATTTGGGTTTCGTTTGTCCTAGATCCAGATATATATATATATATATATATATATATATATATATATATATATATACATATATAGGAGCGCTACAGAATCCTGAAAGCCCAAAATCCTGAAGACCAAAATCCTGAGACCAAAATCCTGAAAGTTCAAAATCCTGAAAACTCAAAATACTGAAAACTCAAAATCCTGAAAATACACAGGATACCAATACTTACTATATTCCAGTACAAGTACATACAGAAACATATTACCCTTCAACTATATGCAGGGGGGCAAGCCCCCTTGCACCACCATACCCCCTGCTACTTAAATATATCAACTCTGAGATTGCACTTCACTACACTAAGTGCAATCTTGGAGTTGATATATTTAAGTAGTGGGGGGGTTGGGGGCACAGCCCCCCACATGGGGGGGGTGCAGGGGGGCTTGGTCCCCTGCTTATACTTGTAGATCAATAATATAGTTTGTGTTTTATTTCTTTCTGTATGTACTTGTGCTGGAATATAGTAAATGTTGATATCCTGTATGTTTTCAGGATTTTGAGTTTTCAGTATTTTGAGTTTTCAGGATTTTGAACTTTCAGGATTTTGGTCTTCAGGATTTTGGGCTTTCAGGATTCTGTAGCGCTCCTATATATATATATATATATATATATATATATATATATATTGAAATAGATTATTTTATAGTATCAGTAGGTTTAGTTATAGGGGAAGGGGAGGTAGTTGAAACAGGATTTTCTGATCATCCTGCAATATGGCTAGAGATAAAGGAAAACAAGGAATATATAAAAATAGGAAAAAGGATTAAAAAGGATAAATGAGGAAGTATGGACTGAAAAAGGAAAGAGATTAATAATACAGTTACTGAAAGATTATATTACTATGAGAGCGTTTTATAAAAATTGATCTGAACGGTGCTTGAAATTTAAGGAAAAATATAAAAAAATGTCTTTTACAGTGGCAATATGATGTGAGAAAAGTAGAGAAAGAAAAATAAAAGAACATATAACAACACATTGGAAGATTTAGAACATAATGATAGAAAGTACTTTGACAAAGAAAAAATATATGAAAAAAAATCAAGAAAACTACAAGAATTGTTATATAAGCAAAGATATTTTACAAGGAAAAAGAGAAAAAGTATCAAGTTACTTAAGCTGATTAGTAAAAGAAAGATGGTAGTGTAATGACAGAAATAGTAAAAGGAGAAATAGGAAGAACTCCAGAAAAGATTCTGAATAGTATAGTACAACATGTGCAAGAAATGTTTAAAGAAAAAAGAAAGCAGTGAAAAAAACACGGATAGTAAAAAAGTCAACAGAAAAAGAGAATAAAGAAAAAAGTAAATATATATTCAGCTGCAGGACTAGATGGAATAGGATATGAAATATACAAAAAATTTAGGGATTTGGCAAAAAAGATATTGTAAAGATTTGGAATGAATGATGCCTGGGATGACATGATCGACAGACCACGATGCTTTGCCAGAGATGGCCTGCACCTGTCGCCCTTGGGATTCTGGATACTGGCTAAGGCTCTTGCCACCCCTATAGTGTCTTTTATAGGCAAGGTTCAAATGACAAATTCACCACTGTAACAGGTACAAGCAAGCAAAATCTGAGGGCAATGCTACTCAATGCTAGAAGTCCAAACCTCAAAATGCACTCACTTGAGGCACTCCTTAAAATGGAGAACATCGACATCTGTGTAGTGACAGAGACCACGTTCAAGGCTCCAGAGAGCACCCCTGCATTACCAGGCTATAATTCATACCACACCTTTCAGCCACCTAACCTGGATCAAAACACTAAAGGCGGAGGTGTGTCCATATTCATTAAGGATATCCACACCTCCAGGCTACTTGCTCAGCATAATGCACCCGAGATTATCCAAGTACAACTAACTGTGGGCAAGACCACAATCCAAATTGTAGCTTGCTACAGATCCCCCACCATGCCCCAGGATTCCCTCTCCTCATTTCTTGATACACTGGAAAATATTAAGGTACAATCTAACACCCTAATAATGGGTGATTTCAACTATCCCACCATTAACTGGGAAAAATACTCATGTACCAACTCTTTTGCTCAACGTTTTCTGGAATTCATAAACTGTAATGCCTTGAATCAACTTATCCACACCCCCACCAGGGGCAGCAATATCCTAGACCTGGTCGTTACCAACATGGGCAACCGGTGTTCCACACCAGAGGTCAATTCCTCGTTGGTCAGATCCGACCACAAGCTAATCACCCTAGACATCCATATCCCACCCCCACCCCCCATTAGGGAAACCACCGTAAAAAAATTTCTCCAAAGCCAACTTCACGCTTCTTAAGACAGAAGTGGAAAACTTCACAACACCCATGCAGACGGACAATAGAGGTACGTTTGCTGAATCCTACACAAATGCACTTTATAAGCACTTACATGAGTGCATGGATCATGCAATCCCTAATAGAACCAAGATGCAATCCTCCAAAATAAGGAAGCCAATCTGGTGGTCCCCTGCCATAAACAAACTCTACAACAGAAGAAAGAAACTATTGCAAAAAATAGTAAAATCCCATCATTGGAGGAACTTCCTGGTCACCCTCAGTAAGAAGCTGAGATCCCTCTTAAAATCCTCCAAAGCTAGTTACGAAAACAAAATCGCCACTGATTCTAAAGACAACCACAAAGCATTCTATAACTATGTCAAGAATCTCAATGGCAACACTCAGATCTGCTCTGAGTTACAGCACAATGGCACTAAATATACAGAACCAACTGATATTGCCAACATCCTGGCAGATAGGTTCAGTGCTAACTTTGCCCCCCCTCTCACCCCCTAAAGGGCCCATCTCTATACCGGAAGAATGCAAAGTTCCTGTAATCACAGCTGCACAGGTAAAACCTCACTCTCCAAAGCCAAGAACACAGCATCCATGGGACTTAACAACATCCCAGGCTGTGTTCTACACAAACTACAGAATGAACTGACACCCCACCTAAGTATCATGTTCAGTCATAGCCTCACCTCAGGCTTTGTGCTCACTGAATGGTGCACAGCGACGGTTATCCCACTCCACAAAGGTGGAGCCACCACAGACCCCGGGAACTACCACCACATTAACCTGATGAGCCTGGTCTACAAGGCCATGGAACTATCATCAAGGAACTTATAAACAATGACATTGGTAATCTCCAAACTCTGGACCCCACCCAGTTCGGGTTTGTAAAAGGCAGCTCATGTCTCCTAAACCTGATAGACTTCTTTGAAGCGCTCACCAAAGCCGTAGATGAGGGTAAGGTGGTTCAAACAGCCTATCTAGATCTCGCCAAGGCTTTTGACACCATCCTCCACTATAGATAAACTCACTAAACTAGGTATAAATCACTATGTCACAAGATGGGTTGCCAACTGGCTCACTGACAGAACCCACACTGTGAAAGTACAGACTCCAAATCCAACTTCAGACAAGTGACAAGTGGAGTACCACAGGGTTCAATCATGGGTCATCTCCTGTTTGGTATCTACTTCTCAGAAGTACAGGCTAACACAGAAGGTCTTTGTCTAATGAAGTTCGCAGATGACTGCAAACTAGGAGCCATAATCGAAACTCCTAATAATGTTGACATCCTACAAAAAGGCCTCACTGAGACAGATGCCTGATGTCACAGCAATGGCCTCAAGCTCAATGCCAAAAAGTGCATTGCCATCCCTTTTGGTAAAAACTCTGTACCCATGAACTACCACATAGGCGGTAGTCTACTTAGCACGGAAAATGTGATAAAAGACCTTGGGACACAGGTGGACAGTAGTCTCTCCTTTGATAATCACATTGCCACAGTAGTCTGGAAATCCTTCTATGGTTTCTCATCCAGGAAAAAAGAGGTCATTGTTCCCCTCTACTCGTCACTCATTACACCCATTATAGAGTACAGCGCCCCTTTTGGTATGTACCTCGCAAGACATCTAAAAGAAGTGAAAATCATGATAGGAGACCTTAATAAAGCATTAGACAAAATTAGACATGAAATCTTAAATTATTTGATTACTACCCATTAGTGAGAAAGTTAGGAAATTATGTATGTTAGCATATAATAATAATAAAGTAAAAATACTTGTAAATGGTTGGTTAAGCCAAGAGGTACATATGAAGAGTGGTGTAAGACAGGGAAGTCCAATGAGTTATATAGTCCTTGAATTAGTTACGAATGTGATAGTATGGGAAATAAATTACAAAATGAAGGAGGTAGAGTATATAACACCTTAAGGGTTAAGAATTCCAGTTCTGCTAACATATGCATAAGACATTATAATAATTGAAAAAAATACATTTGTATAAAAAAGCAATAATTTGCACAAATGAGTGTCTAGAGGTGATAGAGATGGTTTAAAAAAGAAAAGTAAAGGTTTAGTTGATGTAATAAAGATATGGGGTGCATATTTTACAATGATTGAAATTTCTGTGTTAGTAACATTTGGGAATAAAGACATAAGTAGAATTCAATGAGAAAAATAGAAGAAATAAACAAACCTGTCTTTTCTGGAGAGCATATAAATTATCATTTAGAAAAAAGGGCTTATTTGATAAATTCAGTGGAAATGGGAACAGTAACATACTTGGCAAGTATATTTCTGTTGTGAACAGTATTTGAAAAGGAATATTGCAGGGTTTTTTTTTTCATTTATATGGGATTCTGGATTAAACCCAGTAAGAAGAGGAGTTTTACATGTAAATAAAGAAGGAGGTTATTTAGGGTTAATTAATCCAGTGGTATATGCTAGTTTATTAAATTTGTTCAAACTATTAAAATGGATAAATAAAAAGGAGAGATTAGTAGTAAAATGGTATAAATATAACTATGATAATTTTTTGGGGTACGGCAAAAGAGAGTAAAAGAGAAAAAGAGTGAATGAATGAAGAAATTGTTAACAAGAAAAATATTTTTGTGGAAAATACAAATTGATGATGTAGAAAAAAATAGGAAAGTGTGGCATAAGAATGTAATGATAAAATATTACTATGTATAACCATAGGAAAATGTAACAGTTGAAAAAAAAATAAAGCTATAAAAACAAGCAAATGGTGTAATCAGAAAGTAGAATGTCAAGATTTTTTTTGTGGAAACTGGTAATAGATAAATTGCCATTAAGAGGAAATGGGCCATATAAAAAGAAAAGTGATAGAATATTCTTACATTGTCAAGAAGAAGAAACTATGGAACCTGTGTTTATGAAATATAAAAGAGCAAAAAAGTTATGGGAAAACTATGTAATGAAAATGTTTTGAAAATATAAAAGAAATGGATAAAATAAACACAAATATGATTAAATTTGGATATTATAAGAATATAAGTTAAGAATATGTGAAAAGAATAGATAAAAATTATTTTATGTCATATGGGCTATATGGAATGAAAGAATAAATGAAATTATGTTTAATGGTAAATGGATTTTAGCAACAGTATTAAGTAAAGTCAGCTGGTGATTATAGAAAAAGGAGTGGGGGTCTAAATGGAATGAAAATTTAGTATGATTGCAAAGGAAATTATGAATATGTGTAAATAGATTTCTACATCTATATATTTGTACATTTGTAAATAACAGTTCTATAAATAAAGGACCGCTGCTTGAGATTGGTACTTCCAATGTTAGCATACAGGAGTATGTGCCCACGTCCAGTTCCTAGTGTGGAGGCAGCTGGGACGATGATGCGTGAGATGAAAAATCAACTGAAGGGAGGGGTGGTGTATGCTAGCTCAAAAAAAAGAAAATGTTACAGATATTGAGGATTTCAAAGAAGTGTTTTGGCAAAAGCTGTTCAAACAAACTGAGGAGATAGTCTGAGATGAAAGTATAGTTACAACTCTCTAATTGGGAGGGTTGTGGGATGATTTACTTCAGGAATTAATTAACCAGAGTGAACCAGAAAATGAGGTATCATTGGGTAACATCATGGAAAAAATAAATGCAAAATATGTAGAAGTGCAGTCAAAAGGAGTCAGTGGAAAAGCAAAAAAATGTATGCAGAGACAGTAACAACTATACAAGACAGAATGACAGAAAAATAGATGACAGAGTAAAAAAATTTGTGGTAAGAATACATCCTCAAGCTCAATGCCAAAAAGTGCAGTGTGATCCTCTTTGGTAAAACTCTGTACCCATGAACTACCACATAGGCAGCAATCTACTTAACACCAAATGCGTGATAAGAGACCTTGGGACCCAGGTGGACAGTAGTCTCTCCTTTGATAGTCACATCACCACAGTAGTCAGGAAGTCCTTCTACATGGCACACCTCATCATAAAAGGGTTCTCATCCAGGAAAAAAAGAGGTCATTGTTCCCCTCTACTCGTCACTCATTAGACCCATTATAGAGTACAACGCCCCTTTTGAAATGTACCTCACAAGACATCTGCAGCAGCTGGAAAGGCCACAGAAGTACCTCACAAAGAGGATTACTGGCCTCAAACAAATGCTCTACACTGACCACCTCAAAAAACTTCAGCTTTACTCTGTAGCATATCGCCTACTCCGAGGTGATCTCTGCCTAACATATAAAGCTATGTCAAACCCAGAGCTGTTGGACATGCTACACCTAAAGAAATCCCAATCCCTCCGAGCTACATGCTATAGGGACCTAAACCTTGTCACCACAATAAATAGGATATGCTGGAGGGATAGATTCCTGTCCCAGAGACTTCCTATACTGTGGAATAAGCTACCCATCTATGTCAAGCAAAGTTCTTCATTAGCACTCTTCAAGAAAAATCTTGATGAGTGGATGGGAAATAGGAAATACACCCTGGGGATCACTTCTGTGTCTCTGCTCGACAGTGACACAGGAAAATAACTTTCCTGGGTGGAGTAAGCTATGGATCCTTGCTGGCTAGGCTTACTTAGGCCCTTGGGCTGATAGCCTAGTACCTACCTATGAACCTATGAACCTATGAACCAAGTAACCAAGCCCAACAGTGAAAAGTAACACTGCAAAAAGAAGAAACACTGATCCAAAGCCACAAAGTGGTATTTTAATAAACCATGTGTAAGCACTTTTTTTTCCATGTTACATAAACATCATCAGACAACAAATACACTACCTTAAATCCTTTAAATACCATAAAAAGCTAAACATCACTTCCTTGAGAGGTATTAAAATACTGTTTTGTGGCTTTGGAGCAGCATTTCTTCTTTTTGCAGTGTTACTTTTCACTGTTGGGCTTAGTTACTGGGTTGCTGTTTCTTTTTGCCTTCCACTATGTTGCAAAATGATATTTTTAATGATCCAGGAGCTGGGACTCTCACTTCAACTTGCACTACTACCTCTGTGGAACTAATGACACTTATTAAGTGCATGGATGATTTAAAGCAATGTGTGTATGTTCTTATAACTTCTTCTAATGCAAATGTTGCTCCTTGGAATTTAACAGCTTCCCCACCTTGTGATTTGCCTACGGAGCATATTCCAGCTCAGCAGCAGAACTGTGGGGAAGGAACATCTGCAGGTATGACAATTCATAGGAATGTTAACTTGGGAACATTGCATACAGGTTCTGATTTAACTGTCAATACTCACAGTTTAAGTGATTTTTTTTTTTAAATCAACGTACAATTTTGATGAGGCAAATAACTCTACTAGTCCTGTTTTTACAAGTAATGACAACAATGACAGCGAACCTACTTTTAAAGCCAGGTTGAGTAAAATGGAAAAACTGGTTTTAAAATTTAAATCATTACAAATGGACAACTCATTTTTGAGACATTGCATTTCCAATAAGTGGGTCCCTAGAGGACTGCGCCTTTGGAAATACCCGAATGGTGTTATATTTGGGTCCGTGTTTCATCTTGAACTATTGTATTTTTTTGATAAAAATGGGTTTTACACTAATGGAACTAACCATTAAGGAGAATTTAAGGAATCTGTGCTTCACTGAAGAAGAAATTAAGAATTTAGATGCACAGTTAAGAAATGATTTGCTTTTTAAGCATAATATTGACAGCTTTAAACATATTTTTGTTAAAGTGGCCGAACAGGAAAAGATTTCTTTTTCCAGAAAACAGAAACAAATCTTTAGGGACATTAAGGATTACACTAACAAGGATGTTTACCCTAGGCCACCAAAAAGTACTGGTATTTTTAGTTCCATAATGACAACGGTGAAGAGAATGATGATGTTGATCCTAATAATGGTCAAGATAATGTCAACAATGACCAGAATTGCCCTCGGAGGTCGAAAAGAATTCAGAAAAGGTTAAAAAAGGTGGGGTTGATTACTCTACCGCTAGGGACAGTCAAAAAACATAGTTTTTTTGGAATTCTCATTGGAAACAACATCAGAATTAGTAGTTGACAACATATTTGACGGTAATGACTGTGTTGATGTATCTGACAACGTTTATGAATTTCAAGATTGTAAAATTTATAATTTTTCATCACTCCTTTTTTCTCCTGCTATTTGGTTCTTTGTTCCAACATGGCTTTAAATATATACCTTCCAACAAACCTGATCTGGTCGATGTGGTAATGGAACTCAAACTTTTTACTAGAAAATTGAACCTTAAATGTATATTACCTCCTGATGAGCAAGGGTCTGATATTCCATTACTGCAAAGATCTAGTACCTTCAACCCCCCATTAATCCCAAGTATGCATCTTTCTGAACAATTATGTGCGCAAAGTATCAGGGAATAGCATTCTAACCATAGAAGGTATAACTTCCACAACCTTTCGAGTAAAGAGAGGGAACTTATGCATAGACCTGTCAATGATTCCAGCATATGAATTATGAAACTAGATAAAGGAGGGGGCATTGTCATCATGGACAGAATCTTGTACTCCTCAAAGATGCTGGAATTTTTACAAAATGGTAGATTTTTTTGTTGAGGTATCACAAAATGAGGTGTACATTGCCTATCATAGTATAGACTTCATTTTGGAAGACATATTTATTACATTTGATCTACCTCTTCATGTCACATAATTTCTGACTATTTGCAAGCCCAAGATCCCAGGAATTTTTGGCATTCCCAAGATTCATAAGTCAGTTATTGACCCTCCATTGTGAACTATAATGGCACCAGCGGGCTCGGAGACTAAACCACTGGAAAAATTTGTTGACATTAAATTAAAAACTTTTTTTGTGAACAAAAGTCACGTCTTAAAAGATTCATGGCACTTTTTGAATTTGATTTCAGTGTGTCCTATTTTGACTAATGCTTTACTGATGACCATTGATGTAAAAGACCCTTTTTCGGTTAGTCCCCATGATGAAGGACTGGACTGGTTCCACCAAGCTCAAAGGCTCTAACTTGTCCAACAATGAAATTAATCATATATATATATATATATATATATATATATATATATATATGTATATATATATATATATATATATATATATATATATATATATATATATATTTATATATATATATATATATATATCAGATTATGAAACTCGTCCTGACTAATAATTTTGCATACTTCAAAGGGGAATACTATGAACAACATATGGGCATTGCGATGGGGACCGCTTGTGCCCCCATATTTGCCAATATGGTCCTATGGTTTTGGGAAACCAATTTTTTTCTTAAACTTAGAATTTGCACCTCTTTTGGGTTTGTATCTGAGATTTTTGGATGCCATTTTATTTTGTGGAAAGGAAGTTTGGAGGCCTTAGAAAACTTTATGGACTTCCTTAACCACTCCACTGATTTTTTGGATGTGACCCTTTATAAGAACTTGGAGAATTTCAGATATGAATCTAATATATATAGGAAACCAACCTTTTCTAATGCCTACTTACATTTCTGTAGCCAGCATCCTATCTGTCAAAAGAAAAATTTAGTAAAAGGTCAGTTAATTGGGCTATATAGATTGGTTTTAGATGGTGAAGTGCTCAAAGTAGAGGTTGAGAAATTAGTTAGTATGTTCCTCGAAAAGGAGTTACCCTAAAGATTTTTTGGACAACACCATTGATTATGTTATGGAAAACAGGGGTGTTAGATATAAGCCCCTTTTATGCAACAATGACGTGGGTACCAACTCTATTAATTTTGATGGTCAGGGAACTAATACTTGATATGACCATCATAATTCATCACAAGTATCTGTTTTGCAATATAATCCAGGTATTTATTTATTACAGGACACAATTAAGAAACATTGGTCAACTGTTTTTGGATCATTGGGATTTATGTGAAGGTTGGGTCCTGAACCCAAATTTGTTTACAAAAACAACAAAAGTTTTAAGTGTATTTTTGAAACCAACAAGCAACAAATGAATGGGCATACTAATGGTTGTGGAATGAAAACATGTGGGGCCTGCCGACAATGCAGGTATATCCTGGAGGTTAGTTCTTTCCCTGTTCAAGGTTGCCCATATCTGCTTACTGTTAAAGGTAAAAATGACTGTAATACTAGGGAGTTGTTTACATCAGTTTTTGTGCCACCTCTTCTGGTGTTTTTATTTTGGCAAAACCAATGGCCCCTTATGTATGAGAATTTACCAACACCTTTATGCTATTAAGAGCAAAAATACAAGTAATGCATTCTATAAACATTCCATCATGTGTCCTGGTTATAAGAAATTTGTGTTTGTTATTCTGAAAAAGGTGGGTGCACTAGATAGAGGGGGTGACTGGGAGACCTTAGTGGAGAAAAGGGAACTGTATTGGTAAGTTCTCTTAAATGCCACTACCCACCCCCCACCCTCCCCAGGGCTTAATGAGTGTGTATCAATCAAACCCATTTTAAAGTTGAAAGCAGGTACTGTTTGATTTTTATTATGAAATAATATGTACTTTTTTAGTATTTAAACTAATCAATGCAATGTTATCATTAATATTTATGTATGCATATATGTTTTCAGCTTTTAGTATTCAACATGCCCTATGATTTTATTTGTTATGAAGGTAACAAAATGTTTTATATTTTGCATTTTGGCACCACCTTTCTTAGAACATGAGATGTTGCACAAGATGCTGTATAACATGCCTTGCTCTTGGATACCACCCTCTCAAGGAAGTGATGTTTATGGTACTCAAAGGATGTGAGGTAGTTTGTTTGATGATGTTTCTGTAGCACTGGAAATGAAAGCGCTTACATTTGTTTTATTAAAATATCGTTTTGTGGCTTTGGAGCAGTGTTTCTTCTAAACAGATATGAGGTATTTGACAATGTAATTTTACCTTTAGGCATGAAAACACAAGAGGTAAGAGCATTTATTTTCATTAATAAAGAGACATTTTGTGACATTTTTTGAGAGTGTACAAAGTATGGAGCCATTTCTATATGAATATGAATAAAAACAAAATAATAATCTTTGGAATGAATATTTGATAAAAGCATCTTTGTGGGAAATGAAAAATCAAATCCATATACAGTTTTAAATTGAGGTGAAAACAGAGACTTTAAAAGAACATTTAATATATATATATATATATATATATATATATATATATATATATATATATATATAAATAACGGACATTTAAAAATTTTATGATAATAGGGGTTTATGGACTGGGGCATGGGATTCCAATGTCATTTTAAAAATGGAAGTGGAAAAACCTGTACCTATTCTGATTTTAAATGTAGATGGTAACAGAGGTATTGTAAAATATTTGGGACACCCAAAGACATTTTTTCCTGTGGTAAAGGACATTTAGTCATAAACAGTGATAAAAAGAAATATTATATGTGGTAAAAAAGGATATGAAGCAAAGAAATGTGAACTTGAATGTTATTAATGTGAAAAGGGACATTTATGGGTGGATTGTAAAGAAAAAGAGAATGAGATAAGTACTTTTAATCAGAGCAAGACTAAATAAAACAGGACTGAAGATGAGACAGAAATAAATGAAACTTTAGAAAGAAAAGGGAGATACTGAAAAAATATTGAGGGAGAGGAATTAGAAATATATTCCGAAGTTAGTGACAAAAAAGATAAAAGTTGGAAGATGGTAAGAGGAAAAAAGCATTCGATTGGTAGAAGACTAAACAATAGAAAAAGAAAATTTAAAGCTATTAATATAAAGGAAAAGAAGAAAGGGAATGGATAACAAATATTTTTTAACAAACTAGTGTGATAATAGGATGATATCTCTAAAATTAAGAAACAGGGAAAGGGATAATTTAAGGATTATTTTAGTCAATGTTGATAGCATGAAAAGTATTACAGGAAGGATAGCAATTTTAGAGTGGTGTAAGAAATGTGATGCTGATATTATTCTGGAGAATATGAGATTTCTGACATACGAAAAAAGATTGCAGACAGAAAAAAATGTGGAAATGGGAAAATAATATGGATCATAGGGAACAGGCAGTGTTCAGGAATAGCAGTTCTATCCAGAAGAGACATGATTGCAGACAGACAAAAATGTGGAAATGGGGAAATAATATGGATCACAGGGAACAGGCTGTGTTCAGAAATAGCAGTTCTATCCAGAAGAGACATGAAGATTTTGGATGCTATATTAGTTAAAATGTGAAGATTAACAATTATAGACGTAAGATAGCAAGAAAAGCTTTATAAAATTATTGCTATATATGCTTATTTGGCTAGTAAAGAAAGGAAGAATAAGCACGTTGAACCAGAGCAAGCATAAATAACAAAACAGGACTGAAGATGAGATAGAAATAAATAAAACGTTAGAAAGAAAAATGAGATACTGAAAAAACAATGAAGGAGAGGATTTAGAAATATATTCCAAAGTTAGTGACAAAAAAGATACACGGAAGATGGCAAGAGGAAAAAAGCATTCTATTGGTAGAAGGCTAAAAGAGAAAGAAAATTTAAAGCTATTAATATAAAGGAAAAGAATATAGGGAATGGATAACAAATCTTTTTTTAAGAAACTAGTGTGATAATAGGATGATAGTGTAATAATAGGATGATATCTCTAAAATTAAGAACCAGTTTGTTTCATATATTTTTGGGTGAACCATTTGCTTCGAGGGTTGCAGTGTTTCCTTTGCTTTTTATCATTTTAAATTATGAAAGCTATTGTAAGGTATGTGTGTGAAATGTTTAGTTAAAAAAGAGAAACATAGTGTAAAAACTTGGGAAGTAAAAAAATGTGAACAAACTAATAAAAAATTCGAAAAAGATTACATTATATGAATTAGAAAAAGTGCTGAAACAGTTAAATGTAGAATCAGCATCCAGCCTGGATGGTATTGGATATGAAATGTATGAGAATCTAGAAGAATGGCAGAAAAAATTACTTAGTATGTTTATTTAATGAATGGTTAAATGAAGACTTAAAGTAAAAGGAATTGTATAGTCACATATTATAGTTTATGTTTTAAAAGATACAAAAAGAAGATATAAAAAAATTGGGGAACAATAGCTTTAAATAAATACTACAAATATTTATGAAAATAATACAAAAAGATTACAGAATAAGATGTAACACATAATGGAGGAAAGTGTATATAGTATTAAAATAAAAGGATGTCAAAAGTTATTAAACAGTGAGAGAAATAACTGATGATTCGGTTAGAAAGAAAGAAGATACAAAACATATGGTAGGTGATATTAACAAAACATTTGATTCAATCCATCATGATATACTGTGGAAAATAATAGCTCTGCACAATGTTAGCAATAAAATCAAGCAAGTATGTATAATAGCCTGCAATAATCATAAAGTAAGAGTTTTAGTGAATGTTTGGTTAAGTAAGTAAATAGACATGAATAATTGTGAAAGACAAGGGTGTCCTATGATTAGTATTTTATTTGCTTTAGTTATGATATAGTTATGAATACAATGTTCCATGAAAATATCTGTTCTAGGGATACATTTTTATGCTCAACGTTTTATGGAATTCATAAATTCCAACTCCTTCGATCAACTTATTCTCACCCCCACCAGGGGCAGTAATATCCTAGACCTGGTCATTACCAACATGGGCAACCGGTGTTCCACACCAGATGTCAATTTCTTGGTGGTCAGATCCGACCACAAGCTAATCACCCTAGACATCTACATCCCGACCTCACTCCCAATTAGGGAAACCACCGTAAAAAACTTCTCCAAAGCCAACTTCACACTTCTTAAGACAGAAGTGGCAAACTTCATGACACCCATGCAGACGGACAATAGAGTTACGACTGCTGAATCCTACACAAATGCACTTTATAAGCACTTACACGAGTGCATGGATCATGCTATCCCTAATAGAACCAAGATGCTATCCTCCAAAAAAAGGTGATCTGGTGGTCATCTGCCATAAACAAACTCTACAACAGAAGAAAGAAACTGTTGCAAAAAAGAGTAAAATCCCATGACTGGAGGAACGCCCTGGTCAACCTCAGTAAGAAGCTGAGATCCCTCATAAAATCCTCCAAAGCTAGTTACGAAAACAAAATTGCCACTGACTCTAAAGGCAACCACAAAGCATTCTATAGCTATGTCAAGAATCTCAATGGCAACACTCAGATCTGCTCTGAGTTACAGGACAATGGCACTAAATATACAGAAACAACTGATATTGCCAACATCCTGACAGATAGGTTCAGTGCTAATTTTACCCCCCTCTCACCCCCTAGAGGGCCCATCTCTATACCGGAAGAATGCAAAGTTCCTGTAATCACGGCTGCACAGGTAAAAAACACACTCTCCAAAGCCAAAAACACAGCAGCGATGGGACCTGACAATATCCCAGGCTATGTCCTACACGAACTACAGAATGAACTGGCACCCTACCTAAGTACCATGTTCAGTCATAGCCTCACCTCAGGCTTTGTGCCCACTGAATGGCGCACCATGATGGTTATCCCACTCCACAAAGGGGGAGCCACGATGGACCCCAGGAACTACTGCCCCATTAGCCTGATGAGCCTGGTCTGCAAGGCCATGGAACGTATCATCATGGAACTCATAAACTCTGGACCCTACCCAGTTCGGATTTGTAAAAGGCAGATCATGTTTCCTAAACCTGATTGACTTCTTTGAAGCAGTCACCAAAGCCATAGATGAGGGTAAGGTGGTTCACACAGCTTATCTAGATCTCACCAAGGCTTTCGACACTATCCCCCACTCTGGAATTATAGATAAGCTCACTAAACTAGGTATAAATCCCTATGTCACAAGATGGGTTGCCAACTGGCTCATGGACAGAACCCACACTGTGAAAGTAGCAGACT
Source organism: Protopterus annectens (assembly GCF_019279795.1). Lineage (NCBI taxonomy): Eukaryota > Metazoa > Chordata > Ceratodontiformes > Protopteridae > Protopterus > Protopterus annectens. The sequence goes on from NC_056737.1 coordinate 240,976,337, forward strand.
CCAAATCCGACTTCAAACCAGTGACAAGTGGAGTACCACAGGGTTCAGTCCTGGGTCCTCTCCTGTTTGGTATCTACTTCTCTGAAGTACAGGCTAACACAGAAGGTCTTTGGCTAACAAAGTTTGCAGATGACTGCAAACTAGGAGCCATAATCGAAACTCTTAATGATGTGGACATACTACAAAAGGGCCTCACTGAGACAGATGCCTGGTGTCAAAGCCATGGCCTGAAGCTCAATGCCAAAAAGTGTATTGTCATCCCCTTTGGTAAAAACTCTGTACCCATGAACTACCACATAGCTGGTAGTCTACTTAATGCCGAAAATGTGATGAGACCTTGGGACACAGGTGGACAGTAGTCTCTCCTTTAATAATCACATCGCCACAATGGTCAGGAAATCCTTCTACATGGCTCACCTCATCACAAAAGGTTTCTCATCCAGAAAAAAAGAGGTCATTGTTCCCCTCTACTCATCACTCATTAGACCCATTATAGAGTACAACACTCCTTTTGGTATGTACCTCACAAGACATCTACAACAACTGGAAAGGCCACAGAAATACCTCACAAAGAGGATTACTGGCCTCAAACAGATGCCCTACGCAGACCGTCTCAAAAAACTCCAGCTTTACTCCATTGCATATCGCCTACTCAGAGGCGATCTCTGCCTAACATGCAAAGCTATGTCAAACCCAGAGCTGTTGGACATGCTCCACTTAAAGAAATCCCAATCCCTCTGAGCTACACACTCTAGGGACCTAAACCTTATCACCACAATAAACAGAACATGCTTGATTGATAGATTCCTGTCTCAGAGACTTCCCATACTCTGGAACAGATTACCTATCTATGTCAAACAGAGCTCCTCATTAGCACTCTTCAAGAAAAATCTTGATGATTGGATGGGAGATAGGAAATTCACCCCGGGGATCACTTCTGTAGCTCTGCTCGACAGGGGCACAGGAAAATAATTTTCTTGGGTGTCAAAAGCCAGGGTACATTTTTGGATAGGCTTATATAGCCCTAGGGCCAATAGCCTAGTACCCTCCTATGAACCTATGGATAGTTAAAGAGATTTATCAGCAAACATAGAATGCAAATCTTATAATTCAAATGAAAGCTGAAATTCCAGTTATGATGCCATATGCAGATGATATTATTATAACAGCTAAAAACAGAGAATGGATGAGAGAAGTTATCTGTTTAGCAGAATGTTGAAAGGAAATAGGTATGACTCTTAACAAGGAAAAAAACTAAAGAAATCGGTAACATAATAAAAATAGCAGGTAAACAATTTTCCATGAAAGAAATATCTGTTCTAGGGATACATTTTGATGAAAAAAGCAATAAAAATGGATGGAATAAAATAATAAAGGGGATAAAAGATATGAGTATTATTAAAATGTACAGATTAGCATATAAGAAAAAAGTAAATTTTATTAATTCAGTATTAATTGGTAAAATGATATATTTATCTATTTTATTTTCCAAATACCTTTATTGAATTATCACTTGTGACACAGGCAAATTTACATTCATATAAAAGTAATCAAACTATATTAACAATCATTATACTTTGTATATACTGTGAAGAATGGGTCTATATCACTGTATCGAAAAGTAAAATGTCGAACGCTCACAACAGCGAAAATGCCGAAATGTCGAGGATCCGTTTTTGAGATAGCTGTACAGTGAAGATTGGGATATTTGTCCTTTCCTCACTGTAGTTCGATCTCGGAGTTGGAATATATATTTAGCGGGGGGGGGCACAGCCCCCCACAATAACGAGTTTGACTTTCGGCATTTTCACTCTTGTGAGCATTCATAATTTTGCGTTTTCGATACGGTGATATAGACACTGAAATATCATATAACCTAAGTAATATTACATAAATTATTAAATTTCTGACTTTTTTAAACAAGAAACATCTTTATTAAACCATGACTTACTACATAGGCAATCATACATTTATATAAATGAAAACAAACCACACCAACACAGTCCTAGTTGCAAGCATTTTACATCACAAACCATACTGACACCCCCCCGGTTGCAAACATTATACATCACTTATAATTTACCCAATCTTTCTCACTCAAACATTACATAGCTCATTTAAGTCCTGCCACCTTTTAAACCACATTCTTCCCTTGTATGTATTGTTCCCACGGTTCCAATTTTTTCCTATGTCGTTTACTCCTACCTTTTTCTAAAGATCTCAATTCCAGTTGTTTTATCTCTGTTACTGTATTCAATGCTTCCAGTAGTAATAGTGCAACAGTGTTAGCTTTGACTGTTCAGATGTAAAATGGAAGTATATAAGCAGAGTGGGTCAGCTGATGTAGGGTCAGATGGTGAGAAGGAGAAGGGCTAAGACAGCCAATGCTTGTATTATTCAAGTATCCCCTGAAAAGGAGCTACTAGCCTAGTGGGACTAACCTGGTCAGCAAAGCCAGAGTGAATGGAATTATGATGTGACAGCAGATTCAATGGCTTTGTAATCTTATGAGCTGTGGCCTTATAGTGCATTATAGGCAAAAAGCAGCCTTCCAGGATAGAAATATCATGCAAAAAGCTTGCCTACAGTATAGCAATCAGGGTTAGCAAAAGCATTTACTTACTGTGCAAGCATGGTTTCATTGTGTAGAACATCTGTCTCTCTCTCACACACACACACACACACACACACACACACACTCACACTCAAACACACACACACACACACACACACACACACACACACACACACACACACACACACACACACACACTTTTATGTATTTTTTCAGTTTCTCCCCATTATGGTCCTTTAAGTGCTTATGCTTCTACTCAGCTGTCTATGCTAAGTAATAGATCAGCAGGGAAGGGGGGCAGGCATGGTCAGTTGCACTACATGGTTCGTGTCCCATAACTTATGTAGTTAGGGCCAGTCTGCATATGATTACTACAGTGTCTCTGAATCACATATGATCCTGCATGTAGGGTCATTTGCATGTGTGCTCTATGCATAGAGCATTGTGGTTACACAATGGTGTAAGAGTGCCTACAAGATCTTACCCCCTCGTATAGCATTTTTATCAATCACATAGGACAATGTTCATTAATTCTGACCTAAATTATAAGGGAGAAAGGAACACAACAAAACATAAACAGTTTGAGAGGATATGTAAACTTCAGCAGGGAAAGAGGCTTGATGTTGTCTGTGCCAACTCTAGGCATACAGTTCTGGTCCTATCTATGTCTTAAGTAGATAAGACCAGCCTGTACACAGCTGATATAGTATATCTGGATTGCTTTTGATCCTGAAAGAGGGTTATTTGCATGGGTGCTCCCTTCACAGGGCAATATGGCTTCACAATGGGGTAAGATTGCATAGAAGTTCTTACCCCATTGTGTACCATGCTTTATGAGCCACATAGTGTCTTGATACATCTTTCTGACAAATAACTGCCTTGCTCCATTGGGTACAATGTTCACGAATCATGACCTAAATTATAAAAAGATGAAAGGAACACAAAAACCATAAATGTACAATTAAAGAGAGAATATCCTTTCAGGATCCTCAATATCCTACAGACTGCTAAGAGGTGACTGTGTAATGATGGATCTACTGCACATCAGCAAGTCAAATAGCATCAGAAATACTCAGTCTAGGAATCTAAACCTCTACTTAACATCAACAGAATGGTTTTCAGGGACAGATCTATCTCACAGGGGATATTGCTTCTGTGGAACAGACTCCCTATCCACATAAAACAAAGTTCATCCCTGTCCATTTTCAAGTGCAACTTATAGCTAGGGATGGTAAACAGAAAATGTAACCTAGGACTGCACCCTGTACTACTAATGGACAGAGGCAGCTCCTACATGCTTTACCATGAGTGGTTCCCTTCAAATTATCTATGGCATGATCCTAGTTATTCTTATTAGAGGTAATATAAAATTATCAACCATGGGATGGGTAAGGCCAATATATAATCAAATGGGATAGGTTATTTCAACCACAAAAAGGAAAATTGGTTAGGCTTAAAATTGGCCGCAAGGGTGGCTAGCCTAGCACTTACCTATGAACCTATATGCAAAAGAAAAACAAGTTAAAGATTTAAAAAATATATTTTAATGCACCAGGCAACACAGATCATGGTGGCAGTTCTTATGATATGTATGTACATAAAGAAAAAGAGATAAGGAGTTAGGTTAGATGCAAATATAACACAACAGAATCAGAGAGTAAATATGTAAATGGATTCTTGGCAGTTAAACATAGTGAGTAATGACATCTTGAATAAAATAAAGCATTAGTCAGTATTGAGGATCACAACAAAAAACGATATTTGCATCGAATTCATAGAAACCACTTTCATCACAGGGCTGATTTGACAATACATTAAAGCTGAGCAATGGGTAAACTGTGGCAACTTTGCAAGTAATGCTGGGAAAAATATCAATGTAAGAGTGAAACACATTTTGGAAGAGACATAAACAAAATTACAGTCATTGTTACTACAATTTAACAAGCTGTTTGAAGGCATTGACAACATTAATAATCATCAGATCAAATGTCACAAAGACCTAGGTAGCAGTTTTCAAAACAGATGACAAGTATGTGTGTACAAAATTCAAAATTTTGAAAATTCCCCATTTTCTGCACTGTCTGTGACTGTGTTCTTATAAACTTCAGCATTCTGCAATCAGCAGTTTCTAGTTGCTTTAGTAGAGTGTACAAAACTAAATACCTGTTCAAATCACAAAAAATGTTAGCCTGGGCAATATCCAGGAAGGTCATATGCCTCATACTGGCTCAAACAACATAGTAGCCTATAAAGATAGCAAGCAATCCATAAATAATGATCTACAACATATAGCCTACTCCTCTGATAATGTGCTCAGGGGCCACATTTGTATTCCTGTTTTGATGTAAAATGTTATGCAAGCAAGCAAGCAGAGACTGTAACTATATTGACACAAATTACACTAATCAGGCTAAAAGTTTACCCTGGGATCAGCCAAGTTCTAAGTGTAATAGTTACCAGACAATACAAATAATGTTCCACCAGCACTCTCACATAGTACCAGTACAGCATTCATTACAATAGTTTGAGCCTAGTGTTAAACACAACAGTCAATGCTGTAGCAGAGACTGAAGATGCATTTCTTGTTTTGCACTGCTGATGGACTAGTTAGGTAATACAGGCAGCTGTTTTATTCATTGCCATTTTGTTTCAAGATCCAGAAGAATAGACCATATACAGTATGTGCATACTAATACACAAATTCATTACTCAGAGACAATGCTATTACACAGCAATAGTATTGTCATCAAAGTAATGACAATGTTATTTCACAGCAATGCATATTCCAGCAATGATTGCTGTCTATACAAAAACAACTACACATCATACCTGGAATTACATTCCTATGGCAGGTGTGCTACATAAGTTACCCTACATTCCAAAATGCCACATTAGGAGCAGTTGTATAAGCAGTATTGTGGTCACAATCATTACACTTAAACAGTAACTAATTATAGTTCATTGTGGGCCAGCACCAATATAAGTAAGCAGCTGCTGATCATTTGCGACTGTTAGTATTTTCAAAATACTTTATAAACTATTTAGTGTGGGCTTCAGATAATCAGAATGCACAGAAATACACAGACTAGCTGGATGATATGCACTGAAAAAGCTATCACCCTAACATACAGTACAAAAGTAAGTGATTACTAAATCTCTTGCAGAACCATGTCTGCAATACTATTTTAGTAATGCACAACAAAGCAATAAATTACTTCAGCAACTGAAAATTAGACTGATAGTAGAGACTACATTTACTCAAATGTATTTGGGTGACTAATGGATTTTGTAGCAGAAAATGCCACAAATTAAAAAAAAAAAAACATTTCTATTCCTTTCTGCTTTGGCAACTAGCAGAGGCTATGAGCTGTTAATGAGATGTGCCCTTCTGTCCAGTGATTCCCTCACTCTCCATTAGCCAAATGTGGGACTCTGAACAAGTCATAGAATCAGACACAGCTTCCAGGTCACCCCTGGAAGTGGACACTTATGCCCAGTGGTCTTACCAATTAACAAATAAATAAAACGAAAAACATGTATCATTAATGCACTATTGAAGTTTCCTTGGTAAGCACTCAGTCTTGCACCTTAGAGCCATCTTATAAAGTTTAGTACTAAGATGATTTTTTTTTCTACTATATAATTTTTCACCCATACCTCTCTGACTGAAGTGAGTATATCATAATGGTTGAGTTATTCAACTCATAGACACAAGGTACAAGGTTTGACACTGTCCTCAGGTCATTGACCAGGCTTAAAATGGTGCTTCAGGGCAACAAGCCTAATATTCACCTGTGAGTCTCACCTATGGACCATCATGATTTTCTCAGTAGTGTACTTCCTGGTCATAGATCTCACATCATCACCTTCTTGGTTTAGGCTTATACCAGAATAAGTCCCTTAATTACACCAAGAGCAGGTCTTTTGGAAATGGGGGCAGGCTTATCCTGGAGTAAGTAATTTACTAAAAGCAAGTATTTTGGAATCTGGCAGTATATTTCAATGAAGGTTAAGCACACTATTCACAATGTACACTAAATCATGTGTTGGGAGGGTGGCCTAATGGTTAAGGTGTTTACCTTACAAACAAAAAGTGCAGGGTTTGAGCCCCACAAGGGATAACTGGCGAGGCTTCAAATGGCTTGCAAGGACAGTTAGCTTAGCATGAACTCATGAATAATATTAGTTTGAGTTTTAGTGAAGACTGTATATAATATTTATAATTTATAAAAACATGCAATCTCATCTGGTGTTAAAAATTACTGAATAGGTCCATTTAGTTTCAATGAATGTCTTATTACAGGTGAAGGCAAAGCTCTTTTAGCATTGATTATTAAAATACAGTTATTTATATTACTCTTTGGGTTTTATTTTTTAATTATTTTTTCTGATTCCTTGTGGAATGTTATTTTAGCTTGCAGGGGCTATTTTATCAGAGAATTTTTAATCTGCTGCTATTATATAATAGTGTCTGAGTAGGTGGACACTATTTAGGTTTCTCAAAAAAAAAGAATTTTTATCTGGAGTTGATTTCTTTAGTTGGGGAAGTTGCTTTCATTTAGGAACCTGAAGTTCAGTAAGCTTAGAAGAAAAGTTGCTGCAGCCATTACTTGCAGACAGTTTGTTTTATTTAAAGTTACTAAAAAACAACTAAAAATAGGCAGGCAACAGTAATTCTGAAACTTTTATGGTTAGCCCTTTCATCAAGTATTCTTACACTCAACTTCATCATTAAAGTTATACAGTGGTATTCCCCACTGTCTGATGGGCAGACAAAAGCTGAGAACCTTCTCTGTTGTTTGCAGAGTGGATGTGTTTTGAGGAGGAAAGAAAAACAATTATTGATAACACACACTTCAGTATTGACAGTACCATAAGCATAGCTTGTCTTGTTTCTATAGACAAGAAATTAGCAATTTTACAATACATTTTAAGTTGAACTAGCAGTTTTTCAGTTTGATATTTGGTGTGTGAACAGAGGGAAAGATTTTGATCTAATATGATTTCAAGATCATTTAATTGTATTGCGATTGGTAAAGATGTGCCTTTTGGGTCTGCTATTGTTAATGCTTGTGCAAAATGCAGTCTCTGTGCTGTCACCAGAAGCTTTATATGTTTTGTTTATGTTTTTATTTTTTTTGTTTTTACATTTGTGTTTCCTACTGTTTGCTGACTATCAGTGATGCTGTTGACCAGCTAATACATTCATCCCTCTTCACTGGGGACAAGCTAACCAAGAAAAGCCAACATTAAAACAGCAATCATGTGGTTTTGCTGTTAGGTTCCTAACTCCTGCAATTGTTCAGTGAAAATTCTCCAGGAGGACATGCAACGGACATAGTGTGGACCTGCCACTCACTTCTGTGGCAGACAGAATACCACAAATTACTTTGCCTCCTGGGATGTAACATTACATACATTTGGCAGGTCTTCTCTGAGAGATCAGTGCACTTTGTGTGCCCTGGAATACCCCCCTCCCCCGGGAGAGGTGAGTAAGCACAAGCACTTCACTTCACTTGTCTCTTTCCAGCCTGTGACAGTAATTGAATTCATGTCACCTTTATTCAGCTCTATCAAAGGAACAGGCACCAGAACCATTACTTTTTTGTTTGTGTGTGTGTGTGTGTGTGTGTGTGTGTGTGTGTGTGTGTGTGTGTGTGTGTGTGTGTGTGTGTGTGTGTGTGTGTGTGTGTGTGTGTGTGTGTGTGTGTGTGTGTGTGTGTGTGTGTGTGTGTGTGTGTGTGTGTGTGTGTGTGTGTGTGTATGTGTGTGTTTGTGTTGAAAGTTAAGCTGCTTTTAATAAGCCAGTTCCAGAGATAGAACTAAGGTTAACTTGGAAACTTCTCTTTAAGGTGGTAGCAGATGTGTTGCTTTAGTTCTGTTTTGTTGGTGTATAAAATACAGTTAACTTGTGCCATATTCCACAGAAAGTTTTTTATAAATAGTGAGAATAATGGAGTGAGCATGGGACCTTAGGGGCACTTTTGAAGAATGTGTTGATGTTTTGTGCATTGCCCACAGATAGCAAATTTTTAAAAAATCTCAACGGCCAACATTTTCAAATGCCCATTTCAAATCTAGAAGTATAACCATGTTAATAACTCTTGATCAATATTTAGTTAGTCAGGGAGTAAATAGTATGGTATAGCTATGGCACTATATTTAGGCCAAACTCTACGTGGCTTGTCAGTAAGAAAGTTATACTTTACTTTATATGATTGAAGATGATTTATGTGCTAGTGGACAGATGTTTATGATTCAATGGCGCACATTAGTGATGGAGGTGAGGCTACTTTTGGATTTGGCATTAAAAGTAGATGTTTAAAGTTATTTGCTTACAAAGTATGGTACAACCAAGCTTTTGCAACTCAGAGTGCAGAATATGGTTATTTAGGGTTGCAGCAGTATCCAATTTTTGCTAGTAACTCTTTCATTATTTGTTTGATTGACTTAAAGGGGGCAGGGTGGTAATATATGTAGTGGGGTTCTTGGAGGAGTGGCCAGAGTATTATTAAAGAAAATATTATCATGAGACTGTGGAAAGGGTATATTGTCTTTTATGATATTTAAGGTTTTCTATGTTTAGTGTATTATTTGAAAAGACATTTTGGAAGATTTTATTAGTGCTAACAATTTGTACTGTTTACCAGAATATTTTTTTTGGTTGCTATACACTTATCGCTTGGAGTTTCCTAAAGTAAGTGACTTTTCAAGTGTTTATATTAATTCTAATTATGCTTCTTAGGTATTGGTATGCCAATATTTTACCTCAGTCGTTTGGCCTTTCTCCACAATTTGTCTAGGCTCATTCACAAGATGTCACACGTTGTTTAAGTTCAGGAATTAACCAGGGAATTCTATTTTCTTTTAGCATTCTTCTTCTTTTGAGTGCATTTAATTTGCCTTGTATAAGGGTAATTAGATTGCAAAAGGGCAGAAGTTAGGTCTGTATAAATATACAGAGGTCTAGTTTACAAGCAATAATTCACCAAACAGGATACAGTCTGGTGATTCTCTTACCTACTAAGGATTTCCTGTCAGGGGTGATCCTGTTTATTTTTAGTGATCAAGCTGATAGCATACGACTATGGACAATTAATTTGTAAGTGTTTGTAAACTGTTTACTTTATCATTTGGACTATATGTTATTATCACATTTATTGTATTTCCATTACAAGATATGGCCTAGTAAACACATTTAACTAGACAAGTTAGTTTATTGTAGTCTGGATATTAAGTGAATTACTGGCTTTGTGGTATTTTTCAGTCTACATTTAGGTCCATAAGAATGATTGTTTGGGACATTTTGAAATACCAAGTATGTTATTTAAGGTGTTTTTTACAAAGCTTACTCAAGAGGGTGGCAAGATATAAACAGGAGCTGTAAGTATCTTTGTATGTCTTCATAGCAGTATTTGAATAATAATCCAGTGATTATCAGTGTCAGAAGTAGTACTTCTGTTTTGATGTTAATGAAGGGGAGAGATTACGGTCTTTTCATACGAGTATTAGAACACCCTCCCACCTTGCCTAGTTCTGGTTTATTATGAGCGAATGAGGTATAATGCTGACCAGTTCATAGGTTTAAACTAGGCTAATGACCACAAGGGTCTTTATAAGCCTAGTCATGCAACCCAATCCAGTTTTGTCCCCAAAGTACCTTGGATGTCTAAATGGTGGGGTATGTTAGCAAGGATGTAGCCAAGAGTTATGTGGAGGGATATGATAATTGGAGATTAATTTACTTGCTGTCGACTTCTGTTCATCAGAGACACTAGGGCCACACTAAGGCTGAATTTGTAATTTCCCATCCAATAATCAAGGTTTTGTTTGAATAGGGTTAGGGGTGAACTCTGTTTTATGTGAATGGGGAGCTTATTTCATAGTACGGGGATACTTTTAGACACATATTGGTCTCTCCAACATGTTCTGTTTATGTTGCAGGCAAGGTTCAGGTCCTTGGATCTAATGTTTCTGGTGCTGTTTGTTTTGAGGATGTGCAAGAGATCTGAGGATATCTTATGTGCCAGGCACAGATCACTTCCCAATAACCTGTAGGAGATTGGGTACAGAGATAGGGCCTTAAAGCAATCTGTGTAGGACCAGGTATTCATACCCTGGATTCTCCTGGTGAGGAATCTTTGAGGGCATTCCACCTGTTGCAAATGCCTGGTTAGATACATGCCAAAGGGGTCATTATTCTAAACTATGGATCTGAAAAGGGCTGAGTAGAGTGGCATTATAACTTCCTTGAACATGGATGCCAAACCCTTGCTTATGAATTGAGTGACAGAATGATTTTCTTATTATCTTGGCTATGTGTTTCAGTACACAGTGAAACCCAGGTTTTATGTTTTTGTCAGGATTATGTGACTATTCTTTTAGATTTGTTTTGGTTTGCTCATGGTTCAAACTGGGGAAGTTTGTTACTAATACCATCCATGGTAATGTAACCTATGGAGACATTTTTGTAGTTTTGTAGGAGGGTGTTTAGTGGGCCTAAGTTTGTATGTTGCAAAACTAAAGTAGCGTAAGGTCAGGGATAATTACAAAAATGTTTCTGAAATGAAGTAAGGAACATACTGGTGACACCTTCTGCAGAATTTTATGGTGATAACATTTTTTTTGTTTAATCTGTAGAAAAACATATGAAATAGAAGTGTTCCAGCAGGTAACCATTTAAAATGTTGGGACCTGCTAAAGCAAGTCCCAAAACATGGAGACTGAATGGCCAAAAAAATGGACTTACATATACTAAGTCTGAGATGCCATTTCTCAGAATATTCCCTAATCTTGGAGGTATGGCAACCTTGAAATTGGTATATATAAGTTCAGGGAGGGTTGGGGCTTGCCCCCCACATGAATGGGTGCAGGGAGGCTCCCTCCTGCAAAAAAATAGTTCTAAAGAGAAGAGTTATTTTCGAGATTCGGTGTTCTCCAGGTTTTCAGTCTTTTCTTTCGGCTTTTTAGCACTTGGCTTTTCGAGTGCCGACATTTCAATATGGAGTCATTCCAGCAGCATTGTAGTTCTACTTTTATTTAATTTATAATTTCTCCATTATCAGGACACTGTAATACTGAAGTGTGAGGTGAATAGAATGTTTGATGATATCAACTTTATAGCTGTGCTGACCAGAACTGCAGTAAAGATTTGACAGCTGCCCTAGGTGCAAGCTGTTAGGGAGGCAAGATCAGTACCTCATATGACTTGTCAGTTAAGTGTGAGTGTGATAGCAATATTACTTTAAGCAGCCACAGCTGATATTGTAGCTGATCAAAAGAATGGGTTTAGTTGTTTATAGTTTGTGAGCATGTAGGAATCCGTAGCAGGAGCTAATACAAACTTTTTTGAGTGGTGGTCAGGAGGTAGTAACTACAAGGTCAGAGAAGTTGCCAAGAGAAGGAATGGGGTGCTCCCACAGGGATAGAGTTGAGCCTCCCCCCATACCTAGCCAGCAAGCTGTCAAACTTGTTGGGAACAGGAGGGGCAATAGGGGCTCCCATGCAGGAAGAAATGGATCAAACAGCTCTTGCCTAGATAGTGAACAGCTGGCTCAAGTTCAACAAAACAAATAGGCTAATTGTGTTAGGGTAGAGGAGCCTCTGGGCATTAATCAAGGTCATTCTGAGCATTTCAGAAAGGGACAAGAGAAGTTTTAAAAGACAAATGTAAATCACCCAGTTGTTCAGAAAACTAGGTTTCTGTATGGCTATATATTGTTCCAACTGCAGATGTTTTAGTGCTTTTCACAATATTATAAATAAATTTGAAAGGGGAGAATAAGCTAAAATATCTAATACAAAGGTTGCTTTGTTATATTGAAAGTATATTGCCAAAGTCTAGTTATGTTCTTGCATTTGGCAAGTTACATTCAATGTAGGAGACATGGTGGAAAAAAGGGTTCTGTTTGCAGAAAGGTAAACTGATTTCTGCTTAACTTTGCAATGCACTTTTTTCCCAGATGTGGAGTGAGTGTTCCCAACCCACAAAGAAATGGAGAAAAAAGTAAAACCTTAAAACAGCGAGAATGCATGTTAGCATATATATATATATATATATATATATATATATATATATATATATATATATATATATGTATATATATATATATATATATATATATTAATAAGGTAAACCTAAAAGAAGAAAAGCATACACAGAAAATAAAAGTGATAAAATAGTCTCTAAAACCCAACAGTTAGTGCAGTGGATTAAGGCTATGAGTTTAGAATGTGTTGTTTCTTGTAGTCCAGAGTTGGATTTCCTCAGCCTCCATTTGCCAGCTGTGTGATTCTAAGCAAGTCACTTAACCAGACAGTGTCCTTAGGCTGAGTCTGAAAAGGATCCATGTGGATTAGTGTTGTGCTACAGTTAGCAAATAAATAACTCCAAATCCTAGCCAGTATTTAGTATAACTGCTTAGCTTGTCAGTTTCACATGCATTTGCTTAATAAGTTTTCACATGTACATAAAGGCCATAAGACAAAGCCATAAGCAATGAAAGAGCAGCCAAAGATAGTTGCATCTGAAAAGGAAATAATAGTCTCTTAGTAATATAAGTGAGGTGTTGCAACAAAGCTAAATTAAGGGAGTGTGTGACAGCTACCAAAATTGTTCTTTTCACTGCTGTTCAATCTCTAAACTGTCTCTAAGACTGAAAATCAATGTATGTTGATCAATATGACAATACTAAACAGAATTTAAATCCAAACAGCAAGGTTCAACTACATTTAAGCACAAACAATGTGATGCTAAAAACTGCCTTTAAATTTAAACTTTTCAAATCTCGCAGAAGCTGCTCAACTTGACTCCTTGGTAGTGGGCTCCCGAGGGCAAAATGGTAGTTGTGTTTTAGCTGCTTGCTGTTTAAAACAATACAGTACTAAATTGCAATGGGGAATACAGAGTCCACACCACTGCATGGTAGCCATTACTAAACTGCAGAGTCACAGTGAGGCAAAGCACAAACAAGGTGTGTTAAAGGGCCCTACACAAGAATGCTTCCTACCCTGCAACCCCCCCCCATGAAAAATTAGTTAAGTATTACAGAAACAAGCAAGCTGAGTAAGTAATACTTTCATACAAAAGTGTCTTCCCACCTAAGCCAAAAAAATTACATTGTAGAAAACATTTCACAAGGAGATAAGACAAATCTAAATTACAGTAGGAAATCAATCAGTCTGCAGGAGCAGTGGATATTTATTCATTTAAGTATTACTCCAGCTATATAAGTTTTAACTGACTGTTGCTTTACATTCAGGGGAAGCCTTTAAATGTCCTTAATGAAGGTAGGGCATATATGAAGGGGAAAATATGCTCTGACAACCATGACTATTTACAATATAGCAAGGAGAAATAACTACACAATGGACTATAGTATGGTTTATAATACAAAGACAAAACACAAATTATCTGAGAGTTAGCACAAAGAATTAAGGCTATCGACTGTTTCCTATAGTCCAGAGTTTGATTCCCTCAGCTTCGACTTTCATATTATGTGACTACTAGCTAGTCGCAATATTAGGCAATGTACCTAGGTTGAGCCTGAAGAAGGACCATATGGATCAGTATTCTGCCCTGGTTAACAAATATAAATAAATAAATAAATAGATCTAATACAGTTAAAGCTATTTAATGTTAAAAGTCCATTGTCAAAGTCTAGTGATGTTCTAATATCAGGCAAGTCTAATCTAACATAACATATACATGAGAATGTCAGTTTCAGAAGGGTACAGTTCTGAAATTAGCCATACAATACATTCTTCTTCATTTATGGGGGCAGTTTCTCTGGCCTACAAAGCATATCAAACTTCTACGAAAGAAGATGGGTTCATTGGGCTGAATGTGACTTTCAAATCAACAAAGACAACCTTTAAACATCTAACCATAACAAAGAAGACAATCATGTGGAGTGCACATTCCTAAAGCCATACTAATTCCTGACCAGGATGACATGTTTTTCACATAGGCAGGATTAAACACATAAAGAGTGGACATGTTCAGAATTTACCATGTTATATTAGCGTTAGACATCACTGCAGACACATAGTAGAGTCTGAGACCTGTCTGAAATGTTTAGCCTTTACTATATAAGCAATATATTTAGTGGCCTGTAAGTATTTTTGTCTTCTGTTGTTGACTGATTCTGTTCTAATATCTTCTGAATATTCTAGAATCTTATTTAGGCAGTATTGATTATATGCCCTTCATTGAAGTCATTATAACAATGGCATCAACATTACCCCAGATACTACAACCCACCTTCTAGGTGTAACAATTGATAATCGTTTCAGCTATGATGAACACATCAACTCCACTATAAAGTCTGTTAACAAAAAACTTGGTACCCTCTATAGAATCAAACCCTTCCTTACCCCTTCTGCAAGAAAAACTATTGCCCAAACCCACCTCATTTCTACCCTTTTCTATGCCTGTGTTATATATACTAACCTTTCCAATAATAAGCTCTCTAAACTCTCCACCTGTTATAATAGCATAGCTAGATTCATCACAAGCTCCCCCTTTAAAACTCACCACTGCCTTAACCTCAAACAACTAGGATGGCTAGAATTGAAAAACCATATACTCTGTCAACAATTACTTATTACTCAAAAGATCCTATACCACCCTAACAACACCCCTATCCTCACCAATCTAATTACACCCTATACAAATCTATCCACACTGCGCTCTGCTAATAAGCTCCTTGTTTCCTCAAATAAAGCTAATAACAAAGCTGGGGATTCACTATTCTCAAACACTGCAGGAAAACTCTGGAATTATCCACCCTTGCTTCTACTTCTATTTTTAAAAAACATCTTAAAGAACATCAAAAAACTATTGGCTTTGTCCAAGCACTAACCCAGACTGATGTTTTTCTTTACTCTTTCACTTACCCCTTTCCCTACTCCTCTAAACTAAGTCTCCAAAACAAGTTACTACTGTTTCTTTGAAGTATGAGGATAACACTTGTGTTTCCCTTCCCTACCTGAGACTTGTTCATACATTCTACTGTGCTTTATATAATTAGTTAGTAGAATTTCTTCTAAATCTGTTATAATTGAAAATGTATTTTCATTACTCCTTTTAGACTAATACTACTCTGTACTGTATTCCTGTATGTTTCTATACATTAACTGTTGTAGTTAAAATTTGTATTATTATTACTCCTTTTAGACTAATATTAGACTGTAATGTAATCATTTATGTTTCTATATATTGTTAACTTTATCACTGTTCATGCTTGGAGCTTTTCTCCCCAGGCCTCTACTGAAAATGGACATATATCCAGCTAGACTAGCCCGGTTAACAAATGTAAAATAAATAAATAAATAAAAATAAAATATGTCAGTAACTGGTCCCTATCATAATACTGAAAACTCATTTCACTGAAAAGTGCAGAAGTGTGTAGAAAGTATGTTATGGTGTCACTTGTTATCATAGGAGTTATTAGGGAGGTAAATCTAGCACAAGATGTGTGAATTGCAATAGTCGGCATCATGTTTTACCCCCAGATCTGTAGATGTCCATATCTGGTCTCAAGCATTGATTCACTGTGTGTGTGTGTGTGTGTGTGTCTGTGTGTGTGTGTGTTTTCTTTTCTTTGTGGTCATGCAATCATGGAGATAGTATATGTGTGTGTGTGTGTGTGTATATATATATATATATATATATATATATATATATATATATATATATATATATATATATATAAGTAAAGGGTGTGTGGTAAGCCCCCAACATGGGGGTTGCTCCCTAGCAAAAACATGTTTTTAGGATATATTTCTTGTGGAGAATGTTTTCAGTGAAATGGGTTGCACCATAAGAATTTCAGTGAAATTAGTTTTTAGTGTTATTACAAAGAACAGTCAGTAAGTTATATAAAAATATGATCTGCATTTCAGTTTCCCTTACAGTCGCTTATACTGAAAATTATAATTTGTAACATATTACTGATCATATTTTTTTTTAAAATAACTAGTAACTGTTACAGACTACTTTTTAAAAAGTAACTAAACCCACTTCTATAGACAGTATATTAGCTAAACGATTCAGTTTTCTATGCTGAAACATTTCTAACAAGAAGGCACAGAGAGGATACATTTGTGAGTTAAGAGGCCAGACGGAGATAAGAATGGCATCAGAGTCTCACTTTTCTTACTTTTGGCCTGCAGTGCTTGGATGAAATAAATTTTGGCTGATAAAATTATGAATGCTTTGAAGTAAAAGGAAGCAGTGCTGTGAGATGGAGGCATCTATGCAAAATTTTGAGAGAGGACTAACAAATTCAGCATTCAGGGATCCTGAAGCCTTTTCTCAATTTAAGCTATCTTGTATGAGGATTGGGAAGTGTGTATTATTCTTACAACAGAGTCAGTACCACTTGACCCCAGCTTACTGATCCAGCTGCACTGCTTTGCACATTTTAAAATCGAAACTGTGGTGTAATATACTGCAAGTGGCCTGAAATCGTATCTGCCTGCACCTTTGTTTATCATTCCTATGTCTTATTCTTAGTCTTATTTATTGCTGACTTCATAACTTCTGAAGCTATCACTTACCTACCCTGATCACTACTAGAATTCTGCTTTTTAGAAATTATGCATAACTTATGGCCACCTACAAAACATCTGATGTGCTAAATAATGTGCTATTCCTGATGACTCTTTAGTAATGATTCCAGTTTAAATGTAGAACTTGTTTATGTCACTTCCTTTTGTTTCCTAAACCCTTCGTTGCAGAGCATATAGCATTATCAGTGTTCTGACAGTATAAATATGGAGCAAGGGCTATACTCTACCACAGAAATTGAAAGTCATTTATCTATGACAGCTCTTACTGCAATAGGAAACAACACAGCAAATCATACTTCAGTCTGATAACATTTTCACCATCAATTACTTCTCTAGAGACAAACTGTTATTTGACAAAAAATAACACTGCTAATGCCATATGTTACTTTTTACAGATCCATTTTAGTTTTTTAATATTAAGGCATGCTATTTGAATTGAATAACAGATTAAACAATGTACCTCTTAATTATTTAAAAAAAAATTGTATTTACTTGGGCAGGAAGTAGTAAAGCACAAATGCAGCTATACGCTCCAGGGATCTAAACCTTGTCATCACAATAAACAAAACATGCTGGAGGGATACGTTCCTGACCCAGAGACTCCCCATACTCTGGAATAGATTGCCCATACATGTCAAGCAGAGTGCCTCTTTGGACCTCTTCAAGAGGAACCTTGACGATTGGATGGGAGAAAGGAAATTCACCCCAGGGATCACATCAGTCACCCTGCTAGACAGGGGTCCAGGAAAGTAAATAATGTGGGAAGAAATAGCCAGGGAATTGTTATGGCTAGGCTTGTATAGGTCTTAGGGCTAATAGCCTAGTACCAACCTATGAACCTATGAACCTATAAAAGTTTTCCAGACCAAGACAATGATATGTATATTTCGTGAATAATCTAAAACCTCGGAATAAATGTGTGCAAGGCCACTGGGTAACATTACACTGACAGTGAGGCAAGTTATGGAACAGACCATGTGAGATGGCTGTGCAAAAGGAAGCTGGGGTAGCACCTCTCTGACAGCTCAAGACATTTGAGCTTGTTATGGTACGGTGTAAGAATGTCCTGACCTGCATGTTACTGCTTGCAAGGTTATCTAATGAGACAGGAGAAGTAGCTCGGTATGAAAGCTGAGCTGAGTACTATCTACTGTGTTTTGTTTATTTCTATTCTCAGATATGCATGAATAAGGGTACACATTTATTATATGAAAAGGGATAGATTCAAAACGGGTTATAGTTTCTGTATAAACAAACAACAAATTATGCTGTAAAATCTTACTGAATGCTATGACCAGCTTGAATTTGTAAGCTTTACCTACATTTGATAGAACATGCTGGTTTGCATTTGCATTTTTTTTTAGTTTTGTTGCTCATTTAATGGTAGAGAAATATGTATATCATTGTTTATCAGTGAGTAGTCTGTGATCCAAGGTTAGTGCACTTCAGAAAAAGAACAAGACAGGTATTACATTGCCTTTCAGTGATTCTTGTCTCTCTAAAGTGCAGTGACCTCAGAATGAGAGTAATAACACTTTTGAATGTGGGGGGGGGGTCTTGTACCCAAATAAAAGCCATTTTTGTCACACACGGTCATAAAAAAAACAGCTTTATTATATGCATTCTGACAATGTAGGTACTTAACCTATAGTTTATGAGCTCTTTAGACTGGCTAAGGGTAATGACGTATTTAAGGTCTTGAGAACCACCCCATAAGAGGACCCCCTGTGTATTTAATTTGTGCAAATGGATGCAATTTATTTATTTAAATGTTTTTAACCAAGACGGATGAATGACATCAACAGTACTTTTTTTAGGAGGCAAAACCGCCTGACAGAAGTAATCAGATGGCTTGTACAAGAAGTGGTCGATATAAGAGCTGTAGTTGTGCAGCTCAACATTTTTGCATTAATGTAATATGGCTATTTTTAAGCCTTTTAAAAATATATTTCTTTTTCCTAAATATCACTGCTTTTTGGGTAGCACTGCTGATTGCTGTGAATGTGATATAACAATGGACATGTTTATGCTGTATGCAAGCACAGCCCCTCCAAATCTGACTTTTAAACAGTATTTTTATTTGCACTTTATTTCTAATGTTGTTGTGTCTTTCAGCTTATCCCGGTTAGGGGTCGCCACAGTGGAACTCTGGTCCGCTAATGTTTGGTAGTGGATTTTTGCATGCCGCGTTACCAGCCCTGACGCACAACCTTCAACGAAGGCATGCCCATTCACACATGCCTCCACACAGAAGACACTCCAGCTGAGAATTGAATGCGACAACGTCTTGCTGTGAGGAGAAAGCACTACCGCAGCACCACTACCGCGGGTTTGCACTTTATTTCTAATATTCTAAAATATTCAATTTTCGCATTCTCAGAAAATGGAATTCCCCAGTGGCAAACTGTAGATCATAGGAGATCCAATTTCTATTACAATAAATCTGGCTTGTTCATGTTGCCTGCTTTTTAAAGCAGCCCAGCATTTAGGTGTGCTCCCCCTATAAACAATAAGGGAATTATGGCTTCCTATACATCCTTCTGCCATTTTTTTGTGGGGGAGGGGCATTAGAAAATGTTGCTTCAGTGGCACCTGGTTGGAATACTAGAAGAAGCAGTGAGTAGCCAGAGAAGAAAAGTAAAAGACTCAGTATGTGGTTACCTGAGCTAAACAAACTGAAAGCATAATGAGGGGGCACTGGATTTTATTATTGGTACAATACTGTGACAATCTGCTGTCCTTCATACCTTCTTTACTTCTCTGACTAACTCTGTCATGTTCAATGTGCTACTGCCAGACAGCCGGACAGTGTGTGTGTGTGTGTGTGTGTGTGTGTGTGTGTGTGTGTGTGTGTGTGTGTGTGTGTGTGTGTGTGCGTGTGTGTGTGTGTGTGTGTGTGTGTGTGTGTGTGTGTGTGCGTGTGCAGGCGTGTGCATATGTGTGTGTGTGTGTGTGTGTGTGTGTGTGTGTGTGTGTGTGTGTGTGTGTGTGTGTGTGTGTGTGTGTGTGTGTGTGTGTGTGTGTGTGTGTGTGCGTGTGTGCACGTGTGTGTGTCTGTGTGTGTGTGTGTGTGTGTGTGTGTGTGTGTGTGTGTGTGTGTGTGTGTGTGTGCGTGTGCGTGTGCGTGTGTGTGTGTGTGTGTGTGTGTGTGTGTGTGTGTGTGTGTGTGTGTGTGGGTGTGGGTGTGTTTTGAAGATTGCTAGGTCAGAGTTTCAGCAGTATGTCAGGGGGTTAAGAAAACATGGCATGGCAAGTCCATTTGACAGGGCACAACATTGTGGTAGATGAGGAATACAGTAATACTGGGAAATTTTCTTCAGGAATTAGTGTTAAATTAAAAATACAAAAAGTACTTGTGAGAATGGTTTAAAGGATATGGTGCCATACAGAAAAAGCAGAGAGAGAGCTAAACAGCTCAAAATTTAGGAGTGTGGTATAAAGAGGCCAGGTAATTATATACTGTTAGACAGGCACAGTCTTTGGTCAACCAGTGCCCTAAGCAAAAGAGCTCCACAGATCCCCCCCACCACCACCCAGTGCCGCTATTCTGGTCTACCTACACCATCCAGACTACATTCTTCTTCCTTTTTCTCACAGTTTGTCTTACTCTTCAATTTTTCCTGTATTCATTCAACATATTTTAAAGGAACCATTTCTTTACTACAAAAAAAATAAACAAATAAATACAGTAAAGCGCCCCTGCTAGAGTGGCAGCCTAGGCAGCCACTTAGTTGGCCTATGCCTAAGGCTGGCTATGCCATTAGTATAGAGATTTCTTTCATAGAAGGCCCTAGAAAGAGAATGCAAGAATCCTTAAAGGTAGAGAACTATTCATTACTAGTTTAGTATCACACAGAGAGAAGAACATGTGTTGTTGTTATAGTGGTAGCATGGAAAGGGAAGCGGTACAAGCTGAAAAGGCTTGGATAAATGTCTAACCTTCACTGTGAAGACCTTATCTATGTAGTGTAGGTTTACAGCAAGAGCATCTACATTCATGCAATACTAAAAGTGAGGACCTCACAATAATAAATCAAAAATTAAGTGCAAGACTTCGAACATAACAATGAAGTGCAAACCTCTCTGTTGTAAAATAAAAGCATTTTGCAGGGGGCAAGCAACCTTTATACCTCCATTCCCCCATTATGTATAATAACTCAAAGATACCTATACCTCAGAGGAGAATGACTTCTCCGAGGTACAGAAATTTCTAATATATATTTCATTCTTATTGCATTTAAATTTTACCATTACAAGGAATGCATTTATAGTGCTCAAACAATGGGAAGCACTAATGAATAGTTAAATAAAGTACTGCAATAATGATTTTAATTAGGTTTGTCTGAAAAAAGGAGCAATTATATTTCTAATATTTAATTTATTAACTATCTGTCTTTATACTTATTCAATTTATTTTGAATACATATCAGTAGCCAGAACTAACTAAGTTGCCGCGGTGGTACGGCGGTAGCGTTGTTATCTCACAGAAGAGGTTCTCCCATTCGATTCTCGGCTGGGCTTGAGAGCATACCTCTCAGTCTCTCAGTGCAAGAAATCTGGACAAAGCCAAAAAGAATAGGGGCAGAAAGGCCCAAAAATAGGGACAGAATTTAAATATTGCTCCTATAAACTTAGAAAATTGATAGCATAACAGGTTTTGCATTATTGTGTATTATCTGAAGTATATAAAGTCTGAAATGCAAATGTCTGTCATTATTTAGTAATATTTAATGACTTCAGTGTTCAATGATTTGCCAGAAAACCACAAATTTTAAGAGGAACAGACCAAAAATATGAGGTACAAATCAGGACATTCTGCAAAAATCTGTACAGTTGAGAGGTATGCTTGAGAGTGCCTTCTGTGTGGAGTCTGCATGTCCTCCCCGCGGTTGGGTAGCATTCGAAAGACATGCGTGCGTAAAATGGGCATGCCTTCGTTGAAGGTTGGGCATCAAGCTGGCACCTCAGCATTTCATAAAAATCTACTGCCAATCATTAGCGGACCGGAGTTCC
This sequence comes from Protopterus annectens, assembly GCF_019279795.1. Lineage (NCBI taxonomy): Eukaryota > Metazoa > Chordata > Ceratodontiformes > Protopteridae > Protopterus > Protopterus annectens. The sequence continues at coordinate 240,998,499 of NC_056737.1, forward strand.
GCTGTGGCGACCCCTTACCGGGAAAAGCCGAAAGACAGACAACAAACAATCAGTAGCCAGAACTAAAAGTAAGAAAGCATCCAAAATGTAATATTTAAGTAATTTAAAATTTATATAGTGAGTACTGCTGGAAATTCTAAGTCTAGGATTTGTTCCAATAAGAGAGAAATGCATGTTGTGTTTTTGATACATTTTACACTGAAGTAATGGAAAGGCAGTTTTTGAACATCTTATGAGCATAAAGAAAGACAGGCTGCAAAATGTTTTCTCTAAGCACATTTCAGAAGAAGATCACGTCTGTCATTTCAAATTCCATATTTTGCAGATGATGTAACAGAAAAGTGTGTGGTGTAATTTTTGAGCACTGCTGTTTAAACCACTTCTAAGGGGAAGGGGGCATCAAAAATATTATACACCTGTTGTTATACTAATGTTTAAATAGGTGTGCATGACAATTATATATTTCATAAAGTTCACACTTTTGTCCAAAAGCTCACTATTTTGATTCATACATTTATTTTTACACTTTACTGTTGTCAAAGTGTTGACTTTTGAGGTGTGTGATATTACTGCATTATAGAGTGTAGTACTGTGTGTGATATTACTGCAGTCTGTTATGTAACTGATATGATATCTTGTCCTTCTATGCATTAAAATGATTTTTTTGCATGTGACCTTATATTCTTTCTCATAGAGTATGTCTCCCCAGTACAGAGGGATAGTCAGGATTTTTGAAATCATACACCAACTTGTGTATCATTTTCCAGAATGAAGCACCCTCCTCTCTCCTTGTATGTTGTATGCTCCTGGTGGTCCTGTTTGCTCAAACCCAAACACAGGATCTTTATACTGCTTGATTGTGTTACAGTCCTCCTTCAGGCCATGTTTCTAAATATTTTTTCCAGTTACACAGCAAAATGTTTAGTTAATTCTGCTAAATAGCTCACCTGCAACTAAAAAGTGGAGCTGTCATAGATGTTAAATGAATAATTAAACCTTAGAAACTGTGTATCATGGTGTATTGGCATAAGCCTGACCATGCTTTAATTCTCCAGTTATGTTCTGGATCATCTAAGACTCAGAGGTTCATAGGTTCATAGGTGTGTAATAAGCTAATGGCCCTGAAACCTTTACAAGCCTAGCCCATAGGATTACCCTGGCATTGTGCCACCCAACATTAGTTCCTGGTGCCTCTGCTGTTAAATAGAGCCACTGGAGTGATCCCCAGGGTGAATTTTCTATTTCCCATCCATTCATCAAGATTTCACTTGAAGAGGGCTAGTGAGGTGCTCTGTTTCACATGTATGGGAAGTCTATTCCATAGCATGAGGGCTATCCCTCCAGCATGTTCTGTTGATTATGATAATGAGGTTGAGGTCTCTGGATCATGTAGTGTGGAGGAATTGCGATTTCTTTAGATGTAGCATTTTTAACAGAGCTGGGTCAGACATGGCTTTGTAAGTCAAGCAGAGATTGCCTCTAAGTAGGCGATATGAGCCAGAGAATAGTTGGAGTGGTTTGAGTCTGTCCATATAGGACAAGTGTTTAAGGTCTAGGATTATCTTTGTGAGGTACTTTTGCAGCCTTTCCAGTTGTTGCAGGTGTCTAGTGAGGTACATGCCAAATGGGGCATTTTACTCGATGATTGGCCTAATGAGGGAAGAGTAGATTGAGACAATGACCTCTTTCTTCCTGGATGCAAAATCCTTAGCAATGATATGTGCCACAGAGAAGGACTTTCTGACTAGAGTGGCAATGTGTTGGTCAAAAGAGAGGTTGTTGTCAACCTGTGTTCCCAGATCTCTTATAACACCTTCTGTGTTCAGTGAATTACCATTGATCTGTTAATTCATGGGAACTGAGTTTTTACCAAAGGGGATGATGACACATTTTTTGGCATTGAGCTTAAAGCCATGGCTCTGACACCAGTTGTTGGTCTCAGTGAGGCCTTTCTGCAGGATGTCAACATCACTTGGAGAGTTAATAATAACTCCCAACTTGCAATCGCCTGCAAACTTTGTCAACCAGAGTCCTTTCGTGTTGGCCTGGACATCAGAGAAGTAGATAGCAGGAGAGGATGCTGCTACCTCTAATGGGGGTAAGAACAGTCTGGTCCAGGACACTGAAATTAATGAATTCCAGGGAACGCTAGGCGAGTGTTTTGGTACATGAGTAGTTTTCCCAGTTAATGGAGGGGTAGTTGAAGTCGCCCAGTATGAGAATGTTAGGTTGGACCGAATGTTAGGTTGGACCCTAATATTCTCCAGGGTGCTTAGGAACGGGGAGTGTGAGTCTTGAGACATGGTTGGGGACCTGTAGCGGACTACTGCCTGAATCGCTGTCTTACCCAATGTTAGCTGCACCTGAAGTATCTCTGATGCATTATGTTGGGCTACCAGTCTGGAGGTTTGCACATCTTTTTTGAATATGGAAACACCACCACCTTTGGAGCTTCAGTCCAAATTCTGGGGCTGAAAGGTGTAGAATGAGTTATAGCCTGGTAGTGCAGGGGTGCATTCTGCTGCTTTGAACCAGATCCCTGTTACAGGACATATGTCGATGTTCTCCATTTTAAGGAGTGCTTCAAGCAAGTGCATTTTGAGATTTAGACTTCTAGCATTGAGCAGCATGACTCTCAGATTGCATTTGTTTGTAGCTGTTATGGTGGTAATTTGGTCTTTGGGACACAGCCTAAAAAAGGCACTATAGGGGTGGCAAGAGCCTTGGCCAGTATCCAGACCCCACACCCAATTTTAAAAGTGAAATTGATTCTTTCCTAAATAAGGCTGCCGAAGAAGGGATTATTTCGGATTCTGTGAGATTACATTTGACTGTTTCAGATCCACAGAAACAGATACTAAACTTATTACCAAAAATATATAAATCCCTGACAAAACCCCCTGGTAGACCAATAGTTTCCGGTAGTGGTTCACTGATGGAACCTCTTTCTGTATTCCTGACCCAATACCTGAAGCCCCTGTTAAATTTGATTTGTGCCAGAATACAGGATATGACACAATTCCTGAAAATACTATCAGATACCCAATTGGAGCCTGATTGGCTTCTATGTACCCTTGACGTAAAAGCTCTATACAGTTACATTCCCCACTGGGCTGAGCTCCAGGCCTTACATTACTGGTTGAATTGAGCTAATTTGTATCCAGCCGGTTTTAATGCATTATTAATATGTATGGTAGAGCACGTGCTTAACAAAAATGTGTTCTATTTCCAGGGGGAATGTTTCTGGCAAATTCACGGTACTGAGATGGGTGCATCTTTTCCACCCATCTGTGCGGACCTGTTCATAGCATATCTTGAGGAACAGCTGATACATGACCCCACTCATAATATTTATATGAACTTGAAATTTGGAAGAGGTACTTGTATGATTGCTGGTTGGTGTGGCGAGCGGATAGGCAATACTTACTGGAATTCGTTCAGTATTTGAACGACAATAAATGGGGAATAGAGTTCATATTAAATTCAGATTACCATCAAATTAACTTTCTTGATGTGACAGTTATTAGAAATTCTGATAACTTGCTTTTTGCCACCAGTATGCATCCTAGCCACACCTTCTGCAACATCCCAAAGTCCCAGTTCTTACGTATAAAAAGAATTTGTTCTACACCGGAGGATTATATTACATCTCAACAAGATCTTATTAACAGATTTAGAGTCAGGAGTTACAAACAACAAGATATTATATCTGCTAGTAAATGGGCCTCAGATTTGGACAGGATGCAATTACTGGATTATAAAGATAAAACACAGAGGGTGGAATCTGATAATATTAGATTTGTAACTACATATGGGCAGAGCATTAATCTGATTCGGCAGGTTATTTCTAAACATTAGAATATATTAATGGCCAATGATGAATTGCATCATGTTCTTGGTCCCAACTGTCCATTTTCATATAAGAAAGGAAAAACACTGGGATCACATTTTTCCCATTTTAAACGTACCCAAAGTCCCAGTTCTTACGTATAAAAAGAATTTGTTCTACACCGGAGGATTATATTACATCTCAACAAGATCTTATTAACAGATTTAGAGTTAGGGGTTACAAACAACAAGATATTATATCTGCTAGTTTATCATCAAATAACTATTACTGGGGATAGACTGCTGGGCACCTTTCCTTGTGGCCACTGCTCCTCTTGTCAATATATATTCAAGTCCAAACAATTTACTTGTAAGAACAGCAGTCAGGTTTTTGATACTAGATTCTTTGGGAATTGTGGAATGGAGTGAGTAATATATTTAGCAACATGTACCTGCTTGGCCTTCTATATAGGCCAGACATCACGTCCCTTGCATCTTCGTATGTCGGAGCATCGGAGTGATATACGTAATAAGCGACCCACGAATGGATTATATAGACATTGCACTACTCACTGTACTGCACAATTTTATTTCATGACTATAGATAGGATTCATGGCAATAGAAGCAATAGTCAGAGTTGACATTCGATTTTCAATAAAAAAGAGAAATATTGGATTATAAAACTGAGGGGTCTTTTTTCACCGGGGCTCAATGATCACTTATAGTGATTTCCAGTTTATAAGATGATGACATTTAATATTATCTGTTTAATTTTTTTAGGTAAATATGTTAGTATTTACTATAGGAAATGACATAATTTGTAAGGCTAACTCTTTATTGGAGGGGCTGTTCTATATAAATGGCATGTTTATATGGGTTTTGTTATATATCCCACTGAGGAAGGCAGTTTTGCCAAAACCGGTTTGGGACTAATAAATACTTAATATTTATTCTTGCTTTGTAGTTGCTGTGCTTACTACACTTTGATGCTGGCTGTTTGTTTACTGATTCCCTGTATCCAGAAGACCAAGGGTGACAGATGTAGGCCATCTCTGGCAAAGCATCGAGATCTGTCAATCATGTCATCCCAGGCAGACAGATACTGGATCCCCTTGGAATGACACCAGAAACTTAGCCAATTGTTGAAATCAATCATTTTCTGCTTGTACTGTGGTATCATTCTGGGTGATGGTAGGAAGCTGCTCAGGGCTAGGGTCATACCCGCCTTGACTACATAATCCGAGAGCTCCTCCTTGTCTCTTTTCATGTAGTCCAGGGAGGTACATCTCAGGTCATTCACACCCACATGTACAATGACAGAGTCATATTTGTACCTGTTGTTGAGAGACCTGAGTGCATGCGTTATGTGGCGGATCCTGTCATCTCACAGGCAGCTGATTGTTACTTTCTCCTTATTTAACCTAGTGAGTGGGACATCAGTGTGCCTCACTATCGAGTCACCTATGACTAGTGTGTTGGGAATGCTGTTTTGTCTTAGGGGCTTTGGTTGAGTGGCACACTGTTTAGGAGAGTTATGTGTCTTGTGATTAGTGTTGTGTTGTGGTGGTCAAGTGCATTTTTTGCCTTGGAGGCCTCTGTGTTTGGGTAGATTTTTATTGAGAGCTTCCGTAAAGGTGGGTGTTTGGTTTGTGTTTTTATGTAAAGGCAGTGCTGGTGTGTGTTCTGGAGGGCTATGTGTTCCATGTGGTGTGATGCAAGTGTTGACCTTCTCCTCTTGACCAGCTATTCCGGTCTTGGCTGAAGAGTGCGTTTCTTCCAATTTGGATATATAAGTGCATCTCTCACAAGTCTGAGTGTTGGGAGGTAAGAGGAGATGGTTGTCAGTGTACATAAGGCAGTTGCTACATTGCCTCAGGATGTCCAAGTTCACCAGGTTAATAAGAGAAAGCACAGGGAACTGACCTTTGGACATGCCTGGAGGGGTGGGCATTAATAATAAGTATTAGAGGTGTTTTCTTGTAGAACGTTTTGTGTGCTACAGTAATTGCTACAAGAAGTCTGGTAAAGTGCTAGACTAATAAGCTAGTAAAAGTGCAGGAGAGGAGAGAACTAGCAGATCTAAGGGAAAATTGAAGATCAGACCTTTTAGCACTGAGCTTACAAAAAGTCCTGGACATAGTAAATTTGTATCTGGACTAGACTAGTTACAGGAAAGGTGGGAAACAAATGCAAATGCAGGCTTTTAAACCAGAAAGTTGAAAGAGATGAAAAATTGCCCAAACGGCCAATAAACTACAATTTCTGGGCCGGAAACCACTCCTCTTGGACTTCAAAATGTGACAAACAAATATATAAATAAAATATGGACCCATTGTTTGCAAAACATGCAATATTACTATAGTCCTTTGTTGTTTCAGCACAAGTTACCTGATATATACTGGTTGTTTCGTGTAGTCAGGTCCAGAAAGGTTTGTGTTAAAGGTGTGTTGTGGTATTGTAATGGAGCCTATTCAACATCCTGCATATCCGTAATGAACTCTTTTTCCTTGAAGTATCACTGGCATCTATTCTGAAGTGGAAGACAATTTGTCTCATAGTGTCTAACCAGTTATTTATGTAAACCTGTAACAGTTAATCCTGCTTTAATACATCCCTAACCCTTTCCTGTTAGCCCTGCCTTTTTGTTTCCTGATTCCCCATCCTCCTTACTTTGAAGGGACCAGCTGTCACCACAGTTAAATGGTGCTACAAAGATTCTGTAGCAACTTCAGACTGCAGCTACAGATGTTTTAAATATCTGTTGCAATGAACCTCATCACATTGTTAACTAGAAATTAATGACACTGTTCATATGTCAGCCTCCAGGCAGGAGTTGAACGTTTTTCAGTTTTGTTTTTTAGGAAATATCACCAGCTGCAGTCTGAGCAAAAAATCATTGATTACACAAGTAAGTGACAGACTCATCTCATGTATCCTGTGATTAACCCAGCCCCCATCCATCCATTCCAGGTCCCACTAACTCTTTGCATATACGGTGTGATTACCCCAGCCCCCACGTATCCATTCCTGGACCCACTTATTCATAATGCGCATGTTGAGATTATCCCAGCCCCCATCCATCCATTCCGGGTCCCACTAACTCTTCTCATGTATGCTGTGATTAACCCAGCCCCCATCCATCGGTTCCTGGTCCCACTTACTCATCATATTTATGCTGAGATTATCGCAGCCTCCATCCATCCATTCCATTTCCCACTGACACATTTTATGTATGCTGTAACTGACTCTGCTCACATCCTTCCATGCCTGGTCCCACTGACTCACCTCATGTATGCTGTGATTACAATGAAAACACAAAAAGAAAGAACACACCAGCACGAACCAGGACACAAATGCCAGAAGTTCCACAATGTGAAAACCTGTGTTGCAGTTGAAATAATGCTGAACCAAGTAACTTCCGAAAAAACTTTAATTCGACAAAGCAGCAGAGATAAAATCCAAGTAAACCAAGCGCTTTCGCCTGGACTGTTCCAGGCTTTTTCAAGGTAAAAATGTGGATGTGGCCATACTGGTTAAATACACAAACTAATAAGCCAATTAAACAATTAAAAATCAATTAAGATTCAGTAACATTCACATTTAAAGTGCTATAGTGCTTCATTCTCCTCTGTGCGTTATTTCAACTGCAACACAGGTTTTCACATTGTGGAACTTCTGGCATTTGTGTCCTGGTTCGTGCTGGTGTGTTCTTTCTTTTTGTGTTTTCATTGGATCTTTGTACGTTTTTCTGCTTTATGCTGTGATTACCCCAGGCCCCACCCAGCTATTCCTGGTCTCACTGAGTCATCTCATACATGCTGTGATTAACCCAGCTCCCATCCATCCATTCTGTAGTCCATTAATTCTTCGCAAATACTCTGTGATTAACCCAGCCCCCACACATCCATTCCTGGTCTCACTTATTCATCATGTGCGTTCTGAGATTATCACAGCCTCCATCCATTCATTCCATTTCCCACTGACTCACCTTATGTGCACTGTGATTACCCCAGGCCCCATCCATCCATTCCTGGTCTCACTGACTCATCTCATGTATGCTATAATTAACCCAGCCCCCACAAATCCATTCCAGGTCCCATTTATTCATCATGTGTGTGCTGAGATTATCACAGCCCCCATCCATCCATTCCATTTCCCACTGACTCACCTCATGTGCGCTGTGATTACCCCAGGCCCCATCCATCCATTCCTGGTCTCACTGACTCATCTCATGTATGCTATGATTAATTCAGCCCCCACGCATCCATTCCAGGTCCCACTTATTCATCATGTGCATGCTGAGATTATCACAGCCCCCATCCATCCATTCCATTTCCCACTGACTCACCTCATGTGCGCTGTAATTAACCCAGCCCCCATTCATCCATTCTTGGTCCCTGGAAACTGGATGTAAAATGTTTCACAACCCTCAGACATGATAGTTAGACTGTGTCCTTTGCATATTATAGGAAATGTAGAGCTTGGGCCTTGCTCACAAGTTTAAACAGCGGCTCCTCATGGTTTCACTTTAGGTCTTAAGCCATTTAATTTTTTTTAATCCTCCTAAGAATGATAATATACCCTTCATGATACATTCATTTTCTGGAGGTACAGTGTATACACATTTATTTAATTTGGGCCTAGATATCCTGACATGAATACTATTCCCACAATACTTAAAAACTGCAGCTAAATCTATTGTTCATCCAATTTCTATTCTCATCATCCACTCTATAAAAAAAGATCATATCACTGCTATTTGGAAACAAAAACCTCACTGTGCAGTTTCACACGAGTGGCCCTTCTCTTACTGGAAATCGCTATCATCCAATTGTGTCTCTATATTCACTCTGTAAAATCCTACAAAAATGTATATTCTCAACTGACATGACTCCTCATCACCTATATTTGATTATTTGTACACGGACACTATCCCATCACAGGAATGTTTCTGTGTTCTAAGAGTGGTGTAACATGGTTTACAGAGGAAATGAGATCGTAATCAGCAAGAGACATTTTGTAATAAAATGGTACTTTTGTTCCACAAGTGCTGTTGTAGTGTAAGGGATATTTGTATTTGTTCATTCTGCAAATGGAATAATGAGCAAACTGTAGAAATGGTTAATCTCAGAATTCAGGAGCATTGGCATGATACTTAAAATTTTAATTTGTTAAGCTCATTGGCTGCATATGTTTAAAATTAAGCACCGAGAACTCGGTTAGGCAGCCAAAGAATCCAAAGGATAACTGATAAAAAGATAAAGACCAGAATCCAAACATCTTGTAATGAACTTTTATAAAACATAAGTTTTATTGTTTTCTACTTATATGTTTACAATTAAATCAAATCATGGTGATGTTAGTGTATTTATTAAATAGTTTGAAATGAATGTTGTTTTTCAGATAAAATACTTTATATCCAAATACTTTATATCCAACAGGACTGAACTTGAACATGGTGTCACAATTGTTTTTGACAAATTTTTGCCTCCCTGCAGCAGACCATCACCTTGTCCCTGGGACCTCTCCTTATCCACTGGGTACCCTGGACCCACCTTCAGCCTACTCCAGGCTGATTCCGACTTATGCCTAGAGCCAGTGTGGAGATTAAGGATCCTGGGGCAGTCTCTTATTGCTTCCGGGGAGTGTTTTTTTTTTTTGTATATTCCAACTGCTTCTCTTTCCTTATGCATACCTGTGCTGTCTCTAGGACAGATATGCAATGGGGGTGTGCTGGTGTATCATCTTGTCTCCATAGCAATTCAGCAACTTCCTCTGCCTCCCACCTTCTTTGTCCCCAGCCTCCACTGGAGTTCAAAGGCATGAAATGTGCACAACTGATGCCTTCCTTCCCCAGGACTTGCACAGCCATCTTCCCTCGCCAGCATCTTAGACACACAAGCCACCTTTATTACCTGGCCTGCTGGCAGAACTTTATCCCTTGACACCATAGTCCTGGCTCAGGTTGGCATGATTTGACTGATTAAACTGAATGAAATAATTCATATTTGTCAGACAATTTAGTCAGTAACCCTCTGCATATATCATTGAATTGTTAATGAATGTGGTTATATTCCCATGGTTCTGATTGGATGTGTTCCAGCAGAATTAATATTTAACAAATTTGTGAAAACAACATTCTCTCTTCTATCCCCCTGAATGTATTAAGATGAGATGTTATGAGTTTAAGAAAATAACATACTTATAGATTGAATCAGCCTGCCTTTTGATTTTTGCTTCTTCCTTTATTTATAACACATACCCTTGGATTCATAAATACTGCAGCCATTATTGTGGCCAGCCTTTGTCTGCTTACAATGATCCCCAATGCTTATTGACAATGAATGCAGCCAGGCAAGTGTTAATGACAAACAGCTAATTAAGCTTAGTGGCTACGGCCTCAGCAAGAACTGAGGGAACAGCACATAGGGCTATGGTGCAGCTGCAGGGAAATACAGGCAGCAGTAGTGCTTGTTGGTCAAGGGTGTTCAGTGTGATCTCATGCATAAACAGCTACAGCATGAGAAAGAAGGTATGTGGCAGCCCTACAAGGTCATGAGGCATGTGTGCCGATCTATTTTTTTTTATTTGGCATAATGACACATATATATATATATATATATATATATATATATATATATATATATATATATATATATAGGAGGGTAGAGGAGGAAGCAGGGGCAGGACATACAAACAGAATAATAACATAGACAAAACCGCAATGGGAGGTGATGACACAATGGGATCATGGAAGACAATGGATAAGACATAGATATAAATGTCAACTTACTGAAGATAAAAAATGTAATACAAAACATAACGGATGGAATAGACAGAAGTACAGTACATTGACAAAAAGCTGTTACTTGACCTTGGCATATCAGACCACAGTCTGGTCCTTTCTGTCTTGATGAGAGCAGCACAAAGGAGAATGAAGGTTGAAATTACTTAACGACGAAAGCGTAGAAGGAAATCAGTTTGGGAATCATATCTGCTGGTGACTTCTATAACAAGGTTGTTTTCTTTTTTTGGTTCATTGTGAAACTCCGGTGTCACACGAACTTATCTACCCATCGTGCCAGCAAGAAATTCGGGACAGAAAATTCTTATTACCTCATGTGCTTCTTTTTCTTTTCTTATGCCCAGGTCACTCCCCAGTGGCTCCACTGTCTTCACCCAGTTGGCACATTTGAGCTAGGCATTCCCAGGCTACACAATAGAATTACAGCCCATATGTTCTGGACCAGAAATCCTGATCATCCTTATGTTCTCTGACAACTCTGGCAAGAATCATGTGGTAGGGAGTGAGCCAAATTGCTGGCCACAGAAGGTGGACTACCCTCTCCATCTGGGAGCATCCCTCTCAGCAGCCCCTCTGAGTTCCACAATCATTGTTCCCAAGGAGAAGTGGGATTCTAAGCACTGAATTTCCCTTGGTTACATAGTGCAGATCTAATATGGACAGTGTGGGCTTAGCAGTTCAAATGTCACTATAAGAACACCTAGTGCTCACCCTACATGACACCCATGTAGCAAGGTACAGCCACCTCCCTCAATGGCCACTCATTCCTATCCCCCATCCAGTTGATATAGACACCTGCTACTTTAACTCAGGTGACCTGTAGCATAGTCATGGCTTTCTGCATGTATGCCACATTGATGGCTACATCTCATTTTGTTGAATTTGCAACTCCAGTTTTCTGAGATGTCTGCCTACAACTTCAGAGGCTAGGTAGTTGTAGGGCCATCATCTTATGTGAAAACTGAAAAAAATACTGGTGCTGCGGTAGCATTGTCGCCTCACAGTAAGACGTTGTCCTGTTCGATTCTCAGCTAAAGCGTCTTCTGTATGGAGACATGCATGAATGGGCGTACCTTCGTTGAAGGTTGTGCGTCAGGGCTGGCAACTCGGTATGTAAAAATCTACTGCCAATCATTAGCAGACCGGAGTTCCGCTGTGGCGACCCCTAACTGGGAAAAGCCAAAAGATACAACAACAACTTGAAAATTCCTCTGGTCATCCAGTGAAGTAAAACTCAAATGAATTAATGCAAGCGCAAAATGTGCAACTGTGAAGAATTGCGTCATGTGACCACACCAGATCTGCAATAGAAAGTAGTGGTTGGTAGGCTAGCATTTGTAAGGGTTAGCTTATTGGTTAAGGTCTTTACCCTGCAGACATAGAGGTACAGGTTTGATTCTCCCCAACAGAAATTGACTAGGCTTAAAATGGCCCACAAGAGGCGTTAGCCTAGCACATACCTATAATCTGATAATAGAACAAGAAATGCTTTCTCCATAAAATTTTCTCCAAACCTAAGCCTCAGACCTGGTCACATGACTGACATTCCAGACTCTCTCTCTATTCTTAAAGAGCTAGTATTCACCTACTTAAAATGAGACAGTGATGCTAGTGTTTATATTTGATAAGTCCCTAGAAATATAAAATAACTTAAACTGTTATATATCTAAGCCATTCACAAATATAAGATGAACTGCTCATACTTGTAGTAATGCTATCCACAGAATTAGAACATCACTTGGATGAAAACATAAATAAGTCCTTACCAAGATCTACATTTCTGGAACCTCCCTACATTATCTGCACAACACTATCAAAAAACAAAGGAATTGCAGTACTTGGCTAATATTTCCTTATAAGCTTACTGACACATTAATGATGATGATTCAGAAAATGCAGCACTGATCTGTAAATAATGTAAGCACTATCTATGCAAGAGCATAAGCCATACATAAATCAGTCTGTGGAGATGGGAGCATATGTTTTCATTGAGGTGTGTTTTTTTATCAAAGATGAGTAAGCTGGTTCAGCTGAATGAAAAGTACCGGCCTTTTTGATAAAAGATCATAGTACAGTGGGGATTGTGGGACATGTTCTTTCCTCACTGCAGTGCGACCTTGGAGTTGGTATATATAAGTTGCAGGGGTGTGGGAGGTGCAGGTTCTCTTGACCCCCCCCCCCCCACACACACACACAAACCCTGCAAAAACACTGTTTTTTTGTAATTTTTTTCTATCCTTTGTGGATTGATTTACAAGTGATTCAACAAAGACATTTCAATGATGTGTGAGGTGCCAATGATTATGCTCAATAATGAAATTTTAGGCTGCCATGGAGACAGATGCTAAAATTCAGGCAGCAGTAGAAGCATGCTTACTACAAACTAAATGAGGTATGAAGGTCTGTTGAACACCAAATTCATTCATGTTATTATGCAGTATGCTGAGGACCTTTCTCCTAAAATGTCATTGGTTTTGGCATTAACTATAAAGTCATAGACACAACAAGCTGTCCAAAGAGATGGATAGCCACATAACAAGCAGAGAAATTAGTAGCCTATTTAGAAGGAATTGTGCTACACAAATGTGTCATATTGGTCACATGTTTTGACAGTAACCATGTCTGCATCATTTTAATGCCTTTGCTTATATATCAATTTATCCCAGGTTTGAATATGATGACAGCTTTAATTGGGCACACTGTGTATTATGATTTTACACTTTGAATTCTCTTCATAGTCCCAGCATTCCCTTGACATGAATTGATGCATCCTAGATGTATGAAATATGCGTTATATATACTTATTTATATGCATTTTTAAGTCTTATGTTGATTACATTATTTTCTTCTTTAAATGAATAGAGAATATAAAAATAAGATCTATTGTGTAGACTACTTCATAGTCAGTTTAAGCAGGTTTGCCCTATTTATTTGCAGTGTCAGTAACAGTGAACAGCAAGATTTTAAATTATTCCTGGTAAAGAGATAATATAAGCCCATACACGAGTGACACCACTCAGATGAGATTGGAAATGAACTGTGATAGAGTAGTACATAGTTCCAGGATATCTTTGCAAGTCTCCACACTATTAATACTGCCATCATTAGCCTTGTCTGCCTATACAGATTCAAAGGTAGTTACTGGGGACCTTTGAGGAGCCTAGTTGAAATTTCCAGTCACCTCCAAGTACTGTCTGGTTAAGTGACTTGCTCAAGGTCAGACAGTAGGCAAATGAGGGGTGAGGGACTCAAACAGTGTACCACAGAAACTACAGTTCACAGCCTTAATCCTCTCTGCTAGACTTCTTTCTGCTATTTCACATCATCCCCTTATGTAAAAGTAAGTGATGCTGTAAAACTGTGTGGTGGGATTCATAGATGGCTATTGCATTTTACAGCAAAAATGAGTATGGGTCATGGGTATGCACAGGGTGTTGATGATTGTAAGACACAACAATGCTGCTCAATGGTCATCACAGTGTGGCATGAAGATCATGCTAGTGAGTGCATTATGACATGTAAATGAGGAATCTCATGCACATGAGCCACATGGATTATGCAAGTGAAGGAGGGTGAAACAGAGGACTGATTCAGAAAATAAAACAGCATTGCAGCATGGCGGTGTATATCCACTTTTTAACATCAAGATTCATAGTGGATAGAATGAGAGTCATGCTAAAACCAGCAGTAGCAACACATCAGCATGTTCTGGGAACTATTATTGGAGCCAGTGTTCTCAGTGGTGAGTGTCACAGCCATCTGTGCCAGTGCAGGAGGTACAGAAAATAACCTGATAATGCACCAGCTCACTGACCAACAGGCTGTGGACTTATTCTGAGTGGACAGGGACACTGCATGGGACCTAATCAAACAGTTTTCCCACAAGCAGAACTGAGGGGGCAGGAATGAATGGGCCATAGAGTTCTTGTTTATCCTGGGAATCTATCATACAAGATCCTTCAGGGGGAAAAATACATTTTTAGCTATATTTAATCACGTGTCTTTGAAGACAAGCCAAAATGAATGCATACACCATGTTTCATCGTATCAGAAGTGAAAAGGTGAAAAAAATGATGATTTAATATTTTTCTTTTAAAGATGAGTAAAAAAGCAAACTTGGGGTAGGGAGTTGATATAGTGGTTAAGATGTTTACCTCGAAGATACAAAGCACACAGTTTGATTCTCACCCTCGAGGAAAGTTAGCTAGGCTTTAAATGGACCTAAAGGGCAACTAGCTTAATACTTACAGTACAGAAAAAGTAAATAATAATAATATGCTGAGATTCAAAGAAGAACCTACCTTATGTAAGATGTTTATTTTTCATAAGAAATCAAGAAATCCAGGAGACCACTGATGCATCACTGAATTAAGACACAAACAGTGCAGGACTGTGAACTTTAGTGAACCCAGCTTTGTAACTGGGGTGAGGCAAAGAGAATGCCTTTCCTAGGAGAAAGCAGGTATGACTGGCAGTGGCTGATGATGGGATAGGAGTGTGATACTGACATTCATTAAGGAAGTCATAGGTGATATTGTAGCTTCATAACTGAATCCTGATGCTGCATTTAGGAGCTCATTGTGACAGTAACTGTAACAAGGGATTTGCTACAATTATGGAAGCCTTTATTTATGTGTTATGTATGTTTTTATTTATTATTTTATTAGCCCTCAGCTTTGGATTGAGGGGATGTGCCTGTCTGGGGAATACCCCAAGTGTCCAGGGCAACAAGTGAACTAATTAGGGCTCTGGGTGAACCACCTCACTCACTACTAAGGGGCAGAATAGTCTGTGCATCAGAAATGATCACTTAAGGGGCAGCCTGTTAAGAGAGATGGATTTAACATTTTAAAAATATAGATATTTATTGTGCAAGTAAACTGTCGAATGTAAAATTAATACATGCTTCAATAGACAATGTTTTACATGACTGGGCAGCACAAATTATTTTTTATTTTTTTTAATTTGTTTTTAGACAGCCATGTCACTGACCTCAAAGCAGATGTGGGACCACACACACACACATACAACACATTTGTTCAACAGAGTAGCTCCCTCTTTGCCTTTTTGTAGCAAAAAGAAATTGCTGTCACACGATGTCATTCTGCAATAGCTTGTTTGCGTAGATGAACATGCCAAACCACAACTTCTGTTTCTTAGGGAATGCTTTGTCATTGTTTAAAAGCTGAACGAAAAAAACGGATACTTAATAACAATACTAAAATGCTTCCTCTTCTCCTGCTAGCAGCAAAGCTTCAGTAGATATCTAACATTCACCTGTGTAATGCCATGAAAATAATCTGTACACTTGGAACATATACTGAATTCATATTTATTTTATTTTTTAATTTGGTTCCCAGCTCTAGCTAAACAATATGCCAAGAGCAAGTAAGTGTGCTGACCTGTGTTACTGTAATTACAAAACAAGTAGGTTTTGCTCATTAAATGGTGACATTAATTTTCCAAATTTATATATTATTTTGTTTTCTTAAATCTGTAAAAGAAACCTTCAGATTCAGCTGAAGCTAAACTGCGGTAAAGAATATATAAATACTAAGTACAACATCTGAGAATCCAGAGTAAAATATTAAGTAGGTGTGGAATCTCAGATTTAAGCATAAACACATAGTATAGTGCTGGAGAAATACTCTCTCAAGTAACAGGTCGACTTTTTTGCAGCTGTTAACAACAACATACATGAAGTCTGCATACATAGAAAGCTGAATTAGTAAACTGTTGAAACTTACTATGTACTGAAGAAAAATCTACTGAAATCCAAGAACACAAACAATTAGATACATGTACAGATACTGCTACTTAATGAGTAAATAAAAGGGCAGACTTATTACAGACAGCTAGTGCTATATCACTGATGTAAAGTGAATCTAGTGACCAACAAGTGATTGGAACAGGCAAAAACTACAACTAATAAATCTATAAATAAGCCCAGTATAAAGTAGAGAAGGACTGAATGTTTTGCTGAGAAGAATGTGTCATTAAGAAATGAACTGCCCAAATACCAGTACTCCTAGGAGAGCACACAATTTGCTAACCCCACACTTACAAGTGCTAAACTCAGCATTGAAGTAATCAGGATATAGTGTTTCTTACAGGAGTTGCGTTACTTTGTACCAGATGCCCCAACTTTTAACAAAACATTCACAATCTCTATTGTAAGATGTGAGGGGAGAGGGCTCATGTACTACATCAGCTCAGTATCTGCAAGCAGAATGCAAACAATCTTTTAAATCATGACTCCCAAAACTTGTAGTGCCATTAGTCTAGGTGCTTTAGAAGTTGTTTCAAGCTGCTGATTCTCCATGGTTATCTCTAATACTGTGGTCTGTTCACTAGAACTCATTATAAATAAAGCATAACCAACTTTTTTTCAAGGACAATCTCATACCTTGTCAGTAGTTTACCAGGTAGCATAATGTATAGCCGATTGTACAAAATATAAACTTGCAAGGGCCTAATATCAATGCATCTTCAAGTAACCTATACTACTGTGTGGATTTAATATATGATCAAAATTTTATTCTAATGTTCCTGTTTTCAGTCCATTAAGTAGGAGCACATCAAGACTAACTGACAAAATACTCAGCTTGGATTTTAGTGCAGCACGTCTTAAATGTAGAAACTACCAGAACCCCATTTTTTGGTAAATTATACTTGCTGCTTAAAAATTAAAGGAACACCAGTGTAGTTTCTCCCAAATAGTTGCTGCAACAGGTATACTGCTGTATGATCTCCTTTTTTCCCAGATCAGTCAATGAGATTCGCTGCCCTTAATGCTAATCACAAAGTGGCTTCCTTAAGGACCATAGTGTTAGGTAGGTCCAGGTTCTTGCATATCATGTGCATGCTCTATGTATGTTACCATATGTCTCAACTTGCAGACACTGGCAATAGGAACAAAAGCCCTTGAAAAGCAGATACATGTGTACATCTAATTAGCATAAAATCTGAATATCAAATTGCACGTAACTCTTCTCATTTCAAGTAGGAATTTGAGATACTACCCAGAAAAAAAACATGTTTAAAAAATAGAGAGTGGCAAAAAATGGTCAAAAAACAAAAACACTTTATCAAACAGACAGTGTAAAATCTTTAGACTTTAACTACCTGTATTGCAAACTTCTACATTACAAGGTCATTTATTTTTCTTCATAAAAAAGAAGATTGTGAGATGTGTGTCCTCATTTTTTAAAATATTGTTGCCACCAGAATTTTGGTCATGTAGGATGGATTTCTGGTAATAGTCCACTTTAAAAATCACATGTGATGAGGGGGATTCAGAAAATTGATATACTTCCAAAACTAGGGACATCCTGTGCACGGGTAAATCAGGCCTGAAAATAGGAATGTTCCTCCAAAAGAAGAAAAGTTGTGAGGTTTGTGCAGCACTAAGACTATACATAAGTTGAATGCACACAGGAAGAGCCTTCAAGCACACATAGCAAGGCCAAATGTAAGTGGCCACCAGAATAAGGGAGTCAATTATCCCACCATGAACTGGGAAACGTACGCTAGCCCTAACTTGCCAACACAAAAGTTCCTTGACTTTGTTAATTCAAATGCCCTGGAACAAACTGTCCATACCCTGACAAGGGGAACAAACATTCTGGATCTGGTCCTCACCAACATGTCAAACAGATGCACTGACACAACTGTCGGTCCCTCATTAGTTAAAAGTGACCACAAATCAGTCACCTTTGAGCTGGCACTAACACCAGAACTCACAGAGTGAAATCAGACTAAAAAGCTTCACCAAGGCAAACTATAACCTCCTAGGTGAAGGTATAAATGCATTCCAAGCCCTACCCCAAACTGAAAGTGGTAACTACGCTGAAGCTTACACTAAAGTCCTGTACAATCACTTGCATACGTGTATAAACTCGGCCATACCAGAAAGAATCAAAGCCAGAGCCCCAAGTAAAAACAAGCTGCCATGGTGGACATCTAGCATCAACAAACTTTACAATAAATACAAAAAGTTGCTGTCCAAGAATACAGAGCCAAGGCCCCAACAATGGAAAAGCATCCTGCTCAGCCACAACAGACAAATAAGGCAACTTGTCAAATCCTCCAAGGGCTTCTTTGAGAGAAACTTAGCAAGTACAGCCAAGGATAACCATAAGGCCTTTTACAGCTACATACTTAACCTAAAGGGTAGAACCCAAGCATCTACAGAACTAGTGGCCAACAATATCACTCACACTGACCCTACAGAGATAGCAAACCTGCTAGTGGATAGGTCTGATGAAAATTTCACTCCCTTATCCCCTCCTTACTTACAATAAACCTTCCCCCAAACTCCCCCCCACCCTGCATAGCTGAAGAGCAGGTCCTCAAAGCGGTGTCCAAGGCAAAAAACACAGCTAGCATCAGCACTAAATATCCTTTTCAATCATAGCCTAACCACAGGCTATGTTCCTGTGGAGTGGAGAACAGCTACAGTTATTCTCCTCCACAAAGGTGACCTAGCATCAGACCTGGGGAATTACAGACCCATAAGACTGACAGTCTCATCTGTAAGGCCATTGAACATATCATTATGGACCTCATAAATAAAGATAGGTGACCTCCAATCCCTGGATCCTACCCAATTCAGCTTAATGAATGTCAGATCCTGCCTGTTAAATCTGCTGGATTTCTTTGAAAATGGGACCAAGGCCATTGATGAGGGCAAATCTGTGCATACAGTATACCTTGATCTGGCAAAGGCTTTTGACACAATCCCACATTCAGGCATTACTGATAAACTTAGCAAACTGAATGTACACCCCTTCATTGTAAGATGGGTTGCTAACTGGCTCACAAACCGGATACACACTATCAAAGTGGGTGACTCCACATCAACCAGCAGACCTGTTACCAGTGTGGTGCCACAGGGATCAGTGCTGGACCCCATAATGTTTGGTATATACTTCTCAGAGGTTCAGGTCAAAACTAAGGGGTTGTGGCTGGCCAAGTTTGCAGACAACTGCAAAATAATTCCTCAGGGCTCACAAGTTAAGAGTTAGGCATTTATGCAGCATGGCGTGAAGCTGAGTAATATCAACATACCATGGTGGGGAGGTGATCTAGGGAAAATAAAGAATAGGACTACCTTTTTTCCATGCTATCCCAGAGACCTGACAGCCTAGCAAAGCTAATAATGTTATTTTTCTCAAATGGGACCTCAGGAATAGGGTTCTATGTAAAAGCTATACAATCATTAGCAAGCATAAAAAACAACTTTAATTTCATTGAACATACACTGACCTTGCAAATTGTCTTCTTATTTATTTGACAGAGGAAGAGGTTCAGTCATCAGTAAAGTCAGCATCAGGGACAGTGAGCACCTTTGTCTAGGTTCCTCTATCTGAGATATCCAAAGTTAATAAAAATACTTATTTTAAAAAAAGGTCACTGGAAAATTATGGAAAATTTTATCAAAATGTGTGTAAATATTTTTGCAAAAATTGCAGAACCATTGCAAGCTTTTTTACTCAACCCCACTACCCATTAACATTTTGTATATTATATGTTTTACCTTGTATTAATCATGTAGGTTACTAGATGGGTCTGCTATGATCCCATTTCATTTAATTGGCATGTGATTATTCAGTTCCAAAACATCTAAAACCTTAGGTGTACATCATTCAAAACAGTGACATTGCTAAGGTTGCAAAACACAAAACAAAACAAAAAAATGTGGGCAGGGTATAAGCCCTCCACAACCAGCCATATATAGGGGTGCAATAAGTTTAATAGAATAGTCAGCTGGTAGAATCATACTTGGCAGAAGAAAAAAAGAGTAAAAATCATGTCTGGCAGACGATTCATTTAGTAGAATGAAATTAGTTACAAGCATGTAGTGGTTGTATTTTTCAGTTGAATTTTTGAAACGTGGTTTAGCTAGTTGATTTTTGTAGAATGTCAGTTATTTTTCTTGATATGTTTTCCATGTGCTTGATAAAGGTAATGATGTTCCTGTTAGTTTGTAAGGACTGTAGTCAGTAAATAAGGCTGCTATACAGAACAGTAAGCCCTGTTTTCTATGTTGAATCACTGCTGATACAATTTCTAAGTGTGTAGCATTACTGATTGCATTTTTTTTTTGGGTTTTGCTCTTCTCTGATTTTCTGTGACCATGAAGTTGGTATATATTAGGTCAGGGGGTGTGAGGGGGGACATACCCCCCAGTGGGAGTTCAGGGGGTCTTGCCTTCTGAAAACAAAAACACATAATTTAATTTTTCTTCCTTGTGTGTTTTTGGGAAATGTTCACTGAACTTTTAAAAGAAATAAAGTATTTGCTATAATTTTGTGCTAAATGTTAATCTACCCAATGAATACCAAATATATATAGACTGAAGATATTTAGACTGGATACTTACTAACACCCTCCAACAAACCTATAAAACTGGCACCCTTCCAGACGATCTAAGTGACCACTCTTTAACATATATTATTAGGCATAAAACCAATCTAATCCTTGAAAACACAGTCAGAACATTACGTTCTAAAAAGCAATTTAACTCAGAATCCTTTCTGACAGAACTGAGACAATGTAACTGGTCTCCTCTAAAATTTCTTCCTCTCAATGATGCAGTACAGTACTTCAATTCTACATTTTTTGCTATTCTTGACCAGCACGGACAAATACGTACTATCAGGACCAAAGCCAAACCTGCCCCCTGGCTGACCAACAATACTAGACAAAAAATCACTATCAGAAACAAATCCTGGGCTAAATGGCGTAACACTAAGAATCTAGCTGACCGTCAAATCTTTAGAGAATGTAGAAATAGTACAAAAAAAGCCATCCTGACAGACAAAAAGAACTACTACCTTCATCTACAACAAGCATCCAAAAAGGAACCTAAAATATTCTGGACCAGCATTAATAATCTTCTATCCCCAGGGCAATCTATAACACCTGACCCACAAGACTCTAACCCAGAAAATCCTACACAAACAGCTAATGCTTTCAACTCTTTCTTCACAAACAATATTCAAACTCTTGCTAGCCACCTATCTCCAGATACCTCTAAGCTACTTCCATCTTTTGCTAATCCACCCCCCCATTTCATCTACTACCTATTCCTACTTCCTTTATCTCATCCTTACTCCAAAAACTTAAACCTACCACCCCCTCCGCAGACAATCTTCCTGCTGAATTCCTGCAAATAGGAGCTAAAGCCATTGCCTACCCCATTTCTATTTTGATAAATAGATCTATTAATGAAGGAACTATCCCTTCAATCTAGAAGACATCACACATCATCCCACTACACAAAGGGGGAAACTCTAGGGACTTCTCTAACTATCGTCCTATAGCACTATTATCCCCCATTGCTAAAATTTTGGAAAAATGTATCCATAAACAACTGCTAAACCACCTTCTACAAAACAACCTACTAGCCAATTGTCAGCATGGCTTTAGACCTTCCCATAGTACCACCACCGCACTGCTCTCATTTACAAACTCCATCAACTTTAATCGCAACAAAAATAGACTTTCATCTGCACTCTTCATCGACTTATCTAAAGCCTTTGACATGGTGAACCACCAACTACTTCTGCACATACTGACTTCTCTTTCACTTGATACTCCTGCCATAACTTGGTTTAAATCTTACCTTGAAAACCGACAGCAGGCAGTACTTTGGAAAAATTCACTATCTGATCATCTTCCCATCTCTCTTGGGGTGCCACAAGGCTCCATCTTAGGCCCACTTCTTTTTTCCATCTTTATCAACGACCTGCAATTAGCTATCCCAAATACTATCTGTATTCAATATGCAGATGATTCTACCATTATCTGTACATCTACCTCTCAAACAGAACTCCAGTCTCTTACCCAAAAAGCCTTTAACACTGTAGAACAATGGTTCTCACATCGCTGCCTACTACTTAACCCCAAGAAAACTAAACTGCTTCTCTTCACACCTACCCAAAGGCACATCCCCTTACACTTCACTATCACATCCAATGACAGTACTATAATTTCTCCTGATGCTACCACAAAATTACTAGGAATAACAATAGACAACAATCTAAACTTTGACAATCATATCAACACTACTATAAAATCAGTGAGCAAAAAAATAGGAACCCTCTACAGAATCAAACCCTTTCTTACTCCACTTGCAAGAACTACGTTAGCCAGAACTCACCTTATCTCTACTTTACTCTATGCTTCCCCTATATACACCAATCTATCAAAGAAAAACCTCAACAAGCTAGTAATATCTTACAATAATATTGCTAGATTTGTTACAGGAGCCCCTTTTAGAACACATCACTGCCTGAACCTAAAACAACTAAGCTGATTAGAACTTCCTAATCAGCTCAAACTTCAACAACTCATAATAGCCCACAAAACCCTGCACCAACCCTCCAAAACTCCAATACTCTCTTGTCACATCACACCTTACTACAATCAGAAACAGCTACGCTCTTCAAGCAAACTATTAATCAAAACCACTATATCTAAAAACTCTGCAAGTGACTGCCTGTTCTCAAACTCTGTTGGAAAAATATGAAATAAATTACCCTCAGATATCTCATCTCTGACTTCTCTCCCACTTTTCAAAAGGAATCTAAAACTGCATCTCAATACAAAATGGCTATGCCCCTGTAGTAACCCAGACTAATACTATTTCTTTTCTTGTCTTCTGCCTTTTTTCCCCTACACACACTGCCTGTTCTCCAACTTTGGTGGAAAATATGCTATAATCAACCCTCAGATATCTGATCCCAGACCTCTCCCCCACTTTTTAGACCTATCTACACAGTACTTCTTTAAAAAGTCTATGTCCTAATAACTCTACAGGTGACTGCCTATTCTCAAACTCTGTTGGAAACATAATGAGACCTACTCTGTTCTCCTTTTTTCTTTACTTTCCTTCTTCCCTATTTTTTTCTCTCTCTACACTCCTTTCAGCTTTTCTTTACCTCTCATTACACTTCAGCATTCCTCTTATAAAATTTATATACTAATTTTTTGTATTGTAATGTTCTTTGTGAAGCACCTTACATAGGTTGTAGTTTATGTATTTTTTGGTTCTCAGATTGTAATATGCATTCTCCTGATAAAAAAAAAAAAAAAAAAAAAAAAAAAAAAATTTTATTTACTAGTTGTTTACTGTTAGTTTTATACTTGTTAGTACTTCTTTTGTAACACCTTCTGAAACTATGTAATACTCATTGGAGCTTTTCTCCCCGGGCCTCTACTGAAAATCGACATATATCCAGATAGACTAGCCCGGTCAACAAATGTAAAATAAATAAATAAATAAATATATATATATTTTTTACTAATTGTGATTCTACCACATGAGCTTAAGACTAAAAGTAAAACACCTGTGTGTTTATATATAAAAATTGCAGTATTGAATTTTGTTAGCTCTAGGTTTGGTTGGTATTTATCAGTCAAAAAAATTTGGGAGACTATATAGATGGTCAACACGTGTGAGAGATCAGAAAATTCACAGTGCTGGGAAATTTGCCATTTCCCTGACATTGTGCAATCTCAGTGATAGTAGATATATAATTTGCAGGGTTTGTAGTGAAAAAAAAGAGTGCTTTTATCCCTGCAAAAATTATGTTTTGTTATATTTTTTTTACTTTTGCATGCCGAGTTTGTTGCTTGGCACATGTATAAATAATATCTAGATGTTTGCAATTTTGAGATTTTCTGAAGGACATTGTGACATCAACATTTGGGTGTTTTGGCCAAAGTTAGTACATCTATATATTTATATCTATCTATCTATCTAGCGATATAGATATATATAGATATAGTAATATATGTATAAAAATATATATGTAAGTCTAATGAGAACTGTGACATACTGAATGTTGATGGACTATTTAAGTTCTATCATTTAAGTCTGAAAACCTGAAAATTAGTATACATCTGAAAATATTTCATAGAGTTATCACAACTGTATATTAATATGAAAATTTTATATAAGTAAAGACATGACTTAATTTATAACGGCAGCCTTTGTGTAGCCAGTGGAAAAGATTTGTAATACATGCATTTTTTGCAATAGAATAAACATAACGAAAGGAGTAAAATGCATATAAAATGCTGTAAATTGAAGCTTGAGGTGCTGAAATTACCTTAGTGCTTTTCTAATGTAGACATAATTTGATTATATGGCATTATGCTTGCAAGCTAAAGTCAATCTAAACTGCAAAGTGTACATTACCTGGCAAATAGATTTCACAGAAGGTGGGGAGAAGGTTTTGGAGTACTAAAGCTTTAATGAATGTAGTTGTCACACACAGAGGGAAAGGTTGCTTGAGGAGGGTTCTGTTTTATTTGTGCTCAGAGGCTCACTGTATATAAAGAAGGTCTGTGTATATCTGACAGGAAAGGAAATGTATTTTCTTTAATTTACTTATAGGTTCATAGGTTCATAGGTTCATACTAGGCTATCTGCCCGAGGGCATTTACAAGCCTAGCCCATCGTTTTGTGGCTTACGCCACCCCTTTAGTATGGGGAACTATACCCATTATTTTGCTGTGCCTCTGTCGAGCAGTGACACTGAGGTAATCCCTGGGGTATATCTGCGATCTCCCATCCATTGGTCAAGATTTCTCTTGAACAAGGCCAGCGAGGTGCTCTGCCTCACATATACCGGGATTTTGTTCCACAGCATAGGGAGTCTTTGGGTGATGAATCTATCCCTCCAGCACATCCTATTAATAGCCGTGTTGAGGTTTAAGTCTCCCACCCTTGTGGCTCTGATGGATCTAGATTTTTTGAGGTGAAGCATATTCATCAAATCTGGGTTTGACATGGCCTTGTATGTTAGGCAAAGGTCACCTCTGAGCAAGCGGTGTTTACTGAATAGAGCTGGAGTTCTTTCAGTCGGGCAGCATAGGACAGATTTTGAGACCCTTTATCCTTTTGGTGAGGAACTTTGTGGCCTCTCCAGCTGCTGCAAGTGTCGGGTCAGATACATTCGAATGGGGCATTGTACTCAATCATTGGTCTGATGAGTGATGAGTAAAGGGAGACCATGACCTCCCTTGATCTAGATGAGAATCCCTTCATGATAAGGTGGGCAATGTAGAAGGTCTTCCTAACTACTTTAGCTACATGGGTGTCGAATGACAGACTACAATCAACCTGGGTCCCCAGGTCCCTGATAACTTCTTCTGTGCTCAGTGGATTGCCACCTATTTGGTAGCTAGGGGTAA
Source organism: Protopterus annectens (assembly GCF_019279795.1). Classification (NCBI taxonomy): domain Eukaryota; kingdom Metazoa; phylum Chordata; order Ceratodontiformes; family Protopteridae; genus Protopterus; species Protopterus annectens. The sequence continues at coordinate 241,024,340 of NC_056737.1, forward strand.
CCTTGTTTTTCCCGAAGGGTATGACTATGCATTTTTTGGCATTTAACTTTAGGCCATGGCTCTGGCACCAGTTATCCGTTTCTGTGAGACCCTTCTGAAGGATATCTGTGTCAGATGTGTTTACTACTATGGCGCCCAGTTTGCAGTCATCTGCAAACTTTGTCAGCCATAACCCTCCTGTGTTTGCTTGTACTTCAGAAAAGTAGATGCCAAACAAGAGTGGGCCCAGGACTGAGCCCTGTGGGACACCACTTGTGACAGGCTTTGAGTCTGACATGGCGCCAGCAACTCTGACCCTGTGGGTTCTGTCACTCAGCCAGTTTGCAACCCATCTTGTGATGTATGGGTTAACATTTAAGCTGATGAGTTTTTCAATGATACCCGAGTGGGGTATTGTATCGAAGGCCTTCGCCAGATCGAGGTAGGCTGTATGGACTGCCTTTCCCTCATCAATGGCTTTGGTGACTGTTTCGAAAAAGTCAACCAAGTTTAAAAGGCATGATCTGCCTTTGACAAAGCCAAACTGGGTTGGATCCAAGGTCTGCAAATTCCCTATGTCTTTATTTATGAGGTCCATTATGATCCTCTCCATGGCTTTGCAGATAAGGCTTGTCAAGCTAATAGGCCGGTAATTTCCAGGGTCGGTGGAGGCACCGCCTTTGTGAAGTGGGACCACAGTTGCAGTGCGCCACTCCCTGGGTACGTATCCAGAGGTAAGACTTTGATTAAACAGCTGTCCTAGCTGTACTTTTAATTCCTCATTGAGTTCGTGGAGCACACAGCCGGGGACACCATCGGGTCCCATGGATGCTGTGTTTTTTGCTTTGGAGAGAGCAGTTCTAACTTGGGCGTTGGAAATGTTTGGGGGGCTGCAATCGTTTGGTATAGATATCTCTCCTTTTGGGGGGGGGGGAGAAGTTTGCACTGAACCTGTCAGCCAGTATGTTGGCAATGTCTGTAGGATCAGTAATCTTCACATCATTTTGAACTAGTTCTGAGCATATCTGGGAGTTTCCTCCCAGGTTTCTAACATAGCTAAAGAAGGCCTTATGATTGTCTTTTGAGTCTTTAGCTATTTTTCTCTCAAAATTTGCTTTGGATGATTTTATGAGAGCTCTTAGTTTTTTACTTATAGTGATCAAGGGTGTCTTACCTTTTAAGGATTTTGCTCTATCTTGTAGTAGCTTCCTCCTTTTGTTGTAGAGTTTGTTTATGGCTGGGGTCCACCAGACTGGACGCTTGCCTTTGGTACAAAGAGTCTTTGTTTTGCTTGGGATTGCCTTATCCATGCAGTCCTGCAGGTGCTGGTAGAAGGCATTTGTAAGTGATTCAGCGGCTTGAATACTGTTTTCCGCGGCTCGGGGCCTTAAAGGAGACCACACTAGTCTTTAGAAGTGTGAAGTCGGCTTTCGAGAAGTTCTTTACTGTGGTCTTTTTTATTTCAGGTGGGGTGGGATGAGGACCTCCAGCGAGATTAGTTTGTGATCTGATCTCACCAGTGAGGGGTATACTTCGGTGTTGAACACTGTGCTCCCATGTTAGTAATGATGAGATCAAGTATGTTTTCTCCTCTTGTGGGGATGGTGACTAGTTGTTCCATGGCATTTGAGTTTATGAATTCCAGGAACTTTTGGGCTAGGGTGTTTGGGCTTGAGTAGTGTACCCAGTCTATATTAGGGTAATTGAAGTCACCTAGTATGATGGTATTTGGTGATACATTTATCCCTCTAGTGTTTTCAGGAAGGCCATGTGAGGTTCCTGAGTTTGTGAGGGTGGCCTGTAACATGCTACAATTTGCAGAGCAGTCTTGCCTATGGTTAATTGCACCTGGATGGTCTCCAATGCATCGTGCGTTGCCACCAGTCTTGAGGTGTGGGTGTCCTTGATGAATATGGATACCCCCTCCTTTCTTGGTATTGTCCAGATTTTGGGGCGACGCATGATATGAGGTATAACCTGATAGTGCTGGGGTGCTCTCAGGAGCCTTGAACCAGGTTTCTGTCACAGCACAGACATCGATGTTCTCCATACTGAGAAGGGCCTCGAGTGCGTGCATTTTGAGATTTAGACTTCTGGCATTGAGCAGCATTACCCTTAGTTTTTTCCTTTTTGTGTTCTAGGGTGGTAGGTTTAGAATTTGAGCCTTGCCTAAAAAGGCACTATGGGGTGGCAAGAGCCTTTGCCAATATCCGAATCCCAGGGTGACAGGTGCAAGCCGTCCCTTGGGCAGCGTGGCTTGTCCAGCATGTCATCCCAGGCAGACAGACACTGGATCCCCTTTGAATGACACCAGTGTTTAAGCCAATTGTTGAAGCTGATCATCTTATCTCTGTATTGTGGCATCATTCTTGGTGAAGGTAGGATACTGCTCAAGGTCAGGGTCATACCTGCCTGGGCTACATAATCAGAAAGCTCCTCAATGTCTCTTTTCATGTAGTCCAAGGAGGTGCGTCTCAGGTCGTTTACACCACTTGAAGACAGACATGCTTGAAACCATATTTGTGACAATTGAAAAAAACAGTGAGCATGCTGAAGTTGCACTGGAATGGGTAATGCCTCAAAATGGAGGTTGAGAGCAACTCTCCCAAAAAAGCATTGTTCAATAAAGTCTTGACAGGTAATGCATTAATGTATTTTAAGAAGTGCATTAAAACAATAGTAGAATGACAAATGCTCTTGAATGTCTTATTAAATAAATGAGTGCCAAGATTATGCTTACTAAAGAAGTGATATGAAACTGCTGATGTTTTTTTTACTAAAAGTGTGTGGAATCACTTTCGGTGAGCAGTGGAAGAAATCTTGCACCCCCTATATGAGGGAAAGCACTCCACAACCCAGCACTTACATATACCTACTCTGAATTTACACAAAAGTGGAGACAAGAGACTATTCCACTGTTACTGAACAGTTCAGCAAGCTGACCTCAGTCTATCATCATTCACTGAAACAATGCTCAATTTATTGACATGCTCCCAGATGTGCATTCTAAATGTACTAAGCGACTAAAAGAAAGGTATTGGGAAAATGATCTTGCAGTAAGAAACATGTGCTCAAAGAACTGCTGAAACCAAGTATATGAAAAATAGGAAATGCCGTCTGCTAAAAGAATGAAACAATGTTTCCTATAAATGTGTTGAAAAATCTGTGCAACACAAAGTCTCTCTCGTCTCTAAAGAATTTGCAAAACCTTGTTAATGGTGGCAGTTACAAAAGCAAGCAGAAAGTAAAGCTGGTTATATTCCAAACCGAAGTGACAAAAAGTAATGAATTGCACCAATACTGCTTTCAATGAATTGTGACTCAATTTTTTGTTATGAGGGAGTGTAGCATTTGAAAACTATCTGCAATTCCTTGTGTATGACATACCTATCAACTGTCCCAGATTTTCTCAGAATGTTCAGATTTGTGCCCCATATTTTAAGATCTGTTCCTCATAAAATTTGTGGATTTCTGGCAAATCAGAGAAGACTGAATTCATTAAATAATGACATATATTTGTGTTTCAGACTTCATGTCCTTCAGAGAATGCATGGTAACAAAAAAACTTTAATTCTGTCAACTTTCAAAGTTTATAAGAGCAACATTTAAAATCTATTTTTGGGCCTTTGTCCCCCCATTATTTTAGCTTTGTCCAGATTTCATGTGCTAAGAGCTTGAGAGGTGTGGCACATGGTATTGGTTAAAAGGGAACAGTAAGCAAATTAAATGGTATAGGGGTTATTTGTGCTGAACTGCTTCTAACTAAATCATGTGGTTGATGTTCTGTGAAAGAAATTGGTAACTGGAGCAGAAATAAGTCCTGACAAATTCTGAGTCAAAGTATTCACTTTGTGGTGTGATACTGAAGTCAAAAAAGAAAGCTGTGCAAAACCAGTACATAAGAACTGAAAGAAATGGAGATGGCCCTTCTAATGAACTGACAGATAATTAAATGGACACTGTGCTGTAAATGTTTGATACTAAAACCTGTTAAACTTTGAGGATTGAAAGATACTGCTTGTAGTGCTAAGATGAAAAACATAAGCAATACATCAGGTAACAATACTTGAGCTAAGAGGAAAAGTGGTTTAGCTCCTAACAGAAACAATAACGTTAAGTTGCACTGGGAGATTGCTGAAGAAACAATGCATAGTGTTAGTCACAAGTATGCAATTCGATTCGGTGTAAACTTCACACTGACAAAGGGGAGACACAAATTATTCCTGAAATACAAAATGAAACCAAGCAGGATGCTAATAACCACTTGGCTATATTTGAAAGTGATGCGTGCAGCAGAGTGATATCAACAATCAGAATAAATGTCAAACTAATGCTAAAAAAATTAAGAATTGTATTTGCTGAACTGGAAATAATAGCATAGGTTACTGAGACTCTGACACATCATGTGATAGACTTGGTGGGAAGCAGAAAGTAATAGTGTTTGATATATAGCAACACAAATGGTGTTTGATATACAGCAACACAAATGGATGCACAAAGTGCATTTGAAAAACTAAATGATGAAATAATGTTATGCAGAACTTGGAAGCAGAACAAAGACATATGTACTTATTTTCAGAATCAAAAGACAAGTCAGCCTGAAATACATGTGTCAGTTAAATACTTTCAAAGTAATAAGGAAAACTATACTAAGAAAAGTAAATTGGGCCAGATTCAAGAAGCCTCCGTGTAAGAGTTATAACTCTTACACGGAGGCTGCAGAGAAACTGTGTGATGTCAGCATGTCATGCATATGCATGAGGTGCATGAGGCATGCTGAATCACACTAGTAACTCTTACACGGTCCATGTAAGAGAGTAGGGGGCGTGTCTGTAGGCTAAGCCCTGCAAGCGTACATGCCCCCGGAAGACTAGAATGGCTGAAAGTAAACAGCCACGAGAGAGGCCATGGAAATGTGAATAAACACACTACACAACACATGCCCCGATAGACCATCACTGTATAAAGTGAAGAGATGTTATAAAATTAAATTAAAACCTTTTTTTTTTTTAAAACCCCGTAAATGTTTGCTACTGTGTGCGCTCGTGTGCGCGGGTGTGCTACTAGCGCAATCACAGTTAGCAGTCAGTGGAAAAGGATATAAGAACTAAATATGCAAAGTAAGCCAAAAAGTAATAGCTTAGCGGTAGAGTTGCTGGCCTAAGAGTAGGCAGGCAGGGTTCGAGCCCCCACAACAACTTTTTTTTTTTTGTAAATAAGCACGAAAAAGCCCCCTGACAGTATTGTACAAATGTAAATGTATTCCCTTTTGTAAAATGGAATGAAATGGAGCATACATTCTGAAGTAACACAATAATAAAAATAGTCAGAAATGTACTGATAGCTAAGCTGCTGTGAGATGGAATGCCCGTAGCTGAGTAGTGTTTAAAAAGCTGCAAACTGTATGCTCGTTGCTAAGCACCGGTTTAATAGGCTGAAACCGTTTGCAACTAGCTGTGCTTAGCTGAACATGTGTGTCACTAGCCAATTAAGGTTTATCCCAGTGCACACCGTTTGCGCGCCGCTCCCACAAGCTAACTGCCAGTGCGCATGCGTTACCTCCGCGCAAACGAGCGCAGACCTGGTTTTAAATGCTTAAAAGTGCTTTTGGCAAGTTTGATTGACAGGTCCTCAACTCATTTCTGTCAGGAAAATCAAAAGTCAGTTGCCAGAGTCGAACCCAGGATACCATGCACTAGAGTCAAGGTACTTCACCACTAAGCCATGATAGCAATACCATGAAATGCAGAAATAGCATATATATGGGATAAAATCCAGAATGGAGCATGAGAAAGCATTTTCAGTGAAGTAGATACAATTCCAAAACGGCCAATCAGAGAAATGTGCGGGAAAATCGGCATATATAAGCCCCATAGGCGGGAATACACAGCAGAAACGATTGTAGACAGACCTGCAGTTAGAATGAGTGGAGTAGGTGAGGGACGTTGCTTTCGAGCACAGCGTTGGGGCGTTGAGGAGTCCAGATACATGGTCTGGCTCTTTGTCCATCATCACGAGGCCCAACTCATGCAGGGCCAGGTCTCATGGGGAGCGTATAGGGCAGAGGCATGGGACCAGTTGGCTCGTGATCTGACCAGTGCTACTGGCATTCCACGCACTGGTGAGCAGGTCCGTCACCACCATGCGGACCTGAAGCGACGCAAGGAAGACCAGTTGTCCGAATGGATCCAGGAGGCCCGGGATATGCCCAACGCCCACTACTGAGTAAGTTACATTTTGCTTATGTATGTAAGGATTTCAACTAGCTGATACCATGGAGATGTGTAGTCCAATATTACTTCTTTCGTATTACAGCTGCAGGTGTCCGCTCTATGAATCGCGAGGTACATGCCCGTAGGCTGGTGCGGCTGCGCCACCATGCAGGTTAGTAACCCCACCCATTACTTGTAAATAAATATTGTACTGTAGCATGTAGCAGAACACTGCAGTGTATTGATTAAAAGTAATATAATGTGCAAGCAGGAATTGTAAGTCTGCAGGTATGGCTGCAACAAGTTCATCAGTATGCAAGTGTAACTGGAAATATAATTGATAGAATTAAACAGTGCTGTAATACAGATGTCCCACCATGAATTAAATATAGTGTAACCTGCAGTAGTCCCAAGAGTACAGCTTTAGAATCTGAGGTAGTCATATGTAAGATATATCCCCTGTTGAAATGCTGAATCATGACAGAAGTGAGGCTGTTGGAAAGTGTTTGAATCACCACCAGTCTAACATGTGAACAAAGCCTAGAAGTACCAACCTGAACTGTGAAGTTGCAGGATGTGTGAGAGTGACAGAAAGGGTCATGTATGAATAAATAAAGTAGTAATAACCCCTGAATATAGTAGCCCTAGTGTGTTTCTACAGAATTAAATGCATGTGGGAAGTACAACTTAATATCCCAAACTGATTTCAGTGTGTCAGAATCTGGAATGTCTAGGCCAAATGCTGTATATGGTGATCACAGTAAACAATTTGCAGATAGAATGAATGATTATCTGACAGACTAAACAGCCATAGTTGTCCCCTGTCCTGTCATCAAAGTGCAGCAGGATGATGTATCTGATCAAATTCAAAATAAGTAGGATAGTGATGTATTTGTAACAGGTGTAGCTTGACAGTCAAATAAAATTTATTTTGAAACATCAGCCTCAACTTAATTATGTACCTTATACAAATGTAAATCAATGTGTAACATATGAATGTGTCATCACTTTCTATCTCCGCCCAACCCTATAATTCCAAATAACAACACCCACTAAATAATGGTATGTGAACATTTCATTAATCATGGACATTTGTCCGTTTCAAAATATATGCATGTCTGTTCGTGCATGTGCCCTGTTCATACCTGCAAATCTGATGGCCTGTTGCCATTAATCAACCCTGCATGTTGTTTGACTGTGTATTTCTGTTCAAATAATGCATGTGATATTGATATGCCCCTTGTTCAATGGTGTTAATATCTGGGTGTTTGTTTGATGGGAATACCAATGCATGCTGTTACAACTAATCTGAATGGAATAAAATGCCACTAACCCAAACTAACATAACAACTCACAAACCTAGAACGCTTGGGAAGGCGGGTCCCAGCGGACCCACCTCTCCCACCTCAGCTGGCGCCTGCACCTGGCACTAGTGCCCAGGCCGGACCCCCCTCCGGTGGCCCTGTGCCACCTTCGGGTGGAAGCGCTGCAGGGGATGGGGGCGGTCCCCTCTGCAAGTGTGGCCGGAGGGGTTCGTCCACTCACCCTCCGCGGTGTCCGGTCTGTGGTGCGAAGGGAGATCCAAGACACTGTACTTGGGCCCCTACGCCAGCTTGAGGCTCGTGTGGCACAGCTAACGGCCCCGGCCGTTGCCCCGCCTACACAGCCCCCAGCACAGCCCCGTCCTGGGCTGTGAAGGAACAGTGGCAACTGCCTATGGGTGGGGATATCAGTTCCACTGTTGCCATCTGTGGGCTCATGCACCTTGGAAATCCCAACCTCCGTCCCTGTCAATTGTGTAACCCCCCCACGTGTGTCATACACCGCCCCTGTATGCGTCTTGTCTGTCTTGTCTGTTAACCTACCCAACCTACCTCCCCAGCTATACCGACTTCCTTCACCTGACATACCACTCTCACCTGAAAAAAAAAAGGGCACTCTGTACCCACAAAAAATTACGCCCCATACATAGCTGTCCATGTCGCACACATGTCTGTTTGACATTGAAACAGTTAATTACAATTGGCTCTACAACAAATATTAATGTTGTCCTGACACCTCTCTCAGGGGTGAAAGGTTTCCAATGTCTCACCAAAATACATGGAAATGCACAGCTGTTGCTGCCAAAGACATGGGCATCTATGGGCCTTACCTATATCCCTCCTGCAAATCCCACGCTTGTTTCCCTACTGTCTTACCCTCTTTGTGACCCCTTTTTCACCACTTTCCTGTCACCCCTTTTTCTTTTCTTTCAAAGAAATTAGCGCGGGTGTGCGCTTGTGTTAGCGGAGCTCATCGCCAGTGCGCATGCGTGAGCTCCGCGCAAACGAGCGCAGACCTGGTTTAAAGTGCTTAAAAGTGCCTTTATGGTTCTTTGATTGACAGGTCCTGTACTCAGTTTGAAAGTTTGCTAAGAAAAATAAATTCCCACTGTCAGTCTCAAACCCAGGACCTTGCTAACATTAGTCTGTATGACCTACCACTAAGCCATGCCTGCTTTACAAGAGCACACTGCTAAAATAAATATAACATGTAATAGTAGGAATCAGTATAAAGGCAATATAGGAGATGTACTATCCAAAGCATGTCAGGTAGAGTTTTAATGGCCAAATTACTGGATTCCCATACTAGTTCAGTGTGAACAGAAACAGCCCTGCTACCTGTTAGCTTGTACATAATAATGTAAGGTAATGTACATATGTGAAGGTATGTATATCTACACATACATATATATAAATATATATTAATACATATGAAATATAGTCGTAGGTCTCCATAGCCATACACACTCACTACAGGAAACAGTGAACATAATTGCAGCAACCTGAATCTGCAACACAGCCTGACCCCTGTGTGACCTACTTACCCTTCTAACTGCTTAAAGGTGGCCTCAGAACTTTGATTGACAGGTCCTGTACTCAGTATGAAAGTTTGCTAAGAAAAATAAATTCCTACTGTCAGTCTCGAACCCAGGACCTTGGTAACATTAGTCTGTATGACCTACCACTAAGCCATGCCTGCTTTACAAGAACCCACTGCTAAAATAAATATAACATGTAATAGTAGGAATCAGTATAAAGGCAATATAGGAGATGTACTATCCAAAGCATGTCAGGTAGAGTTTTAATGGCCAAATTACCGGATTCCCATACTAGTTCAGTGTGAACAGAAACAGCCCTGCTACCTGTTAGCTTGTACATAATAATGTAAGGTAATGTACATATGTGAAGGTATGTATATCTACACATACATATATATAAATATATATTAATACATATGAAATATAGTCGTAGGTCTCCGTAGCCATACACACTCACTACAGGAAACAGTGAACATAATTGCAGCAACCTGAATCTGCAACACAGCCTGACCCCTGTGTGACCTACTTACCCTTCTAACTGCTTACAGGTGGCCTCAGCACTTTGATTGACAGGTCCTGTACTCAGTTTGAAAGTTTGCAAAGTAAAAAAAATTCCCACTATCAGTCTTGAACCCAGGACCTTGGTAACATTAGTCTGTATGACCTACCACTAAGCCATGCCTGCTTCACAAGAACACAGTGCTAAAATAAATATAACATGTAATAGTAGGAATCAGTATAAAGGCAATATAGGAGATGTACTATCCAAAGCATGTCAGGTAGAGTTTTAATGGACAAATTACTGGATCCCCATACTAGTTCAGTGTGAACAGAAACAGCCCTGCTACCTGTTAGCTTGTACATAGTAACGTAAGGTAATGTACATATGTGAAGGTATGTATATCTACACATACATATATATAAATATATATTAATACATATGAAATATAGTTGTAGGTCTCAGTAGCCATACACACTCACTACAGGAAACAGTGAAGATATATGCAGCAACCAGAATCTGCAACACAGCCTGGCTCCTGTGAGACCTACTAAGCCCTTTAACTGCTTAAAGGTGCCTCCAGCACTTTGATTGATAGGCCCTATACTCAACTCAAAAGCAGAATATGAGCATACTAGTAGGCCCTACCACAAGACCATTGTAACACTAGTCTGTATGACCTACCACTAAGCCATGACTCTCATACAGAAATATAGTGCTAAATAAGTGGAACATGTAATAGTAGGAATGAAGATAAAGGCAATATAGTATGTCTACTACCCAAAGTATGTCATGCAGACTTTTATAGTCCCAATTACTGGATTCCCATACTAGTGTAGTGTTAACAGAAACAGCCCTGCTAATTGTTAGCTTGTACCCAATAATGTCAGCTAATGTACATATATGAAAGTATGTATATGTACACAGATATATATATATTTATATAGCAATACATATGACATATAGTTGTAGGTGTCAGTATGCATACACACTCACTACAGGGAACAGGCAAGATAAATGCAGCAACCTGAATCTACAACACAGCATGAAGCATGGGAGATGTACTAACCTTCACACTCACAAAACACTGTCAACAGCATACCAGCATGGTCCACGCCCTACAATCTGAAAGGGCAACGCCTATCTCACATACCCTTTTATAGCAGTGTCCTGAAATCACAGTGAGACATGCAATCAGTACACACCCAGCTGCATGCAATTAGCAAATGCTGCCTTACAATTGGTGCAGAGGCCATCACATGGACCTATGCAGATACCTACAAAAGCATTGAGTTCCCACACTACACTCACGCAATACATTCATTGCACAAACACTACGGATAAAGAGAGAGAGAGAGAGACAGAGAAAACAACCAAACAACCAAACAACCAAACAACCAAACAACCAAACAAATATTAGGACTGCCAGCAGCAAAATCAGCAGCAAGCAGCAAGGAGCAAGCAGCACCACTGGCACAGCAACAGCTGCCACAAACACAGGTAATGCAAAGTAGCAGGTTAATCCTGTGTATACTGTGACACCTCCAAATGTATCATAGTTCACTATCTATAGGTATGTCCATGAGTTAGGTTATGTGTACATAGTCATGAAATATAAACATATGTAATATTGTTGTACATGTGGGCCATAACTAACACTTCCATAGCTTAGAGCACAAGGCCAGTTGTGCATATGATGCAGTAGTTCCCAGGGTCAGTAGAGGTTCCTCCTCATTGGTGTGGGACCACTGTGTATGTATGGCACTGTTCAGGTACATATCCTGTAGTATGGCCAGGGATTAATATCAGTCTGTCATGTGGTGCTATGTCCTCCAGGGGTGAATGTAGCACACATCCAGGGATACCATTTCGTAACAGTGATGATATGTGTTCTGCAATGATGAGGGTGGCTCTCACCTGGACATGTGAGAGGATAGGGAGGTTACAGTCATCTGGGATAACTAATAACACGTGTGTAGGACAATGGGGGTACCTGCACCTAAACTGTCTGCAACAATGTTGCCAATATCTGTGCATTTGGTGAATGTGAAGCATCTTAACACTGCAGACAACAGATGCCTTCCGTCATGTGAATCTGCCCTGTGCTGCAGTAGCCTCCTACTATTGTTATACAATATGCCTGTATCTGTAGTCCACTGGACAGGATTAATAAGTGGTGTGCAGTTGTTCTGGGTTAGATAACTGTGTGCACAGTACATGCAGTATGTGGGATGTCTGTGGTAAGCATATGCAAAGGTGCTGGCGGTGTGTGTTGTGGCTTCCACTGGCCCAGTGGGCTGCATGGATAGCATCACTGTCATAACTACTGAATAACTGTGTAATAACATGCATACATAGCAAGGTAGTGTACTGTGCTTGTGGTGTTGTTGGATATGTATATCCAGGCTGAGTAATGTGTGTCCACATCACAGGGTTGGATGGCAGCACACATCCAGTATGTATGGATGAACACCCAGAATGTGTCAGATGTGTCACCTGTGCAGACGTATCTGGCCATTACCTGTGCATCCCCCACAACACACACACATGCAACATATGGCAGAAGTACTATAGCAGTACACACATGTTCATAGGTTCATACTAGGCTATCTGCCCGAGGGCATTTACAAGCCTAGCCCATCGTTTTGTGGCTTACACCACCCCTTTAGTATGGGGAACCATACCCATTATTTTGCTGTGCCTCTGTTGAGCAGTGACACTGAGGTAATCCCTGGGGTATATCTGCGATCTCCCATCCATTGGTCAAGATCTCTCTTGAACAAGGCCAGCGAGGTGCTCTGCCTCACATATACCGTGATTTTGTTCCACAGCATAGGGAGTCTTTGGGTGATGAATCTATCCCTCCAGCATGTCCTATTAATAGCCGTGTCGAGGTTTAAGTCTCCCGCCCTTGTGGCTCTGATGGATCTAGATTTTTTGAGGTGAAGCATATTCATCAAATCTGGGTTTGACATGGCCTTGTATGTTAGGCAAAGGTCACCTCTGAGCAAGCGGTAAGCGACTGAATAGAACATACATGGACATGCTGGAGGGGCCAATTCCCAACCGAGAGGCTCCCTTCACTCTGTAATGAGCTCGAACAGTTGAGAATGAACAGTTCATAGGTTCATACTAGGCTATTTGCCCTAGGGCATTGGTAGAATGTGTTTGTCTTTTGCCACCCAATCACAAGTTATGCTGCTATGCCCTTGTCCCACTTTAGTATACTGTGCCTCTGTCTAACAGTGACATAGAAGTGATACCTGGGGTACAACTATGATCTCCATCCACTCATCCAGATTCCTATGGAAGAGAGTCAATGAGGGACTCTGCCTAACCAGTAGTGTGAGCTCATTACAGAGTGAAGGGAGCCTCTCGGTTAGGAATATGCCCCTCCAGCATGTCCATGTATGTCAGTGCTGAGGTCCAGCTCTCCTGAGCATGTGGCTGTATGGGACTCTGATTGCCTGAGGTGCATCACGTTCATTACTGCTAGGTAGGACATGGCTGTATATGGCACGCACAGATTGCCTCTGAACAGGCAGTATGCCACTGAGTCCAGCTGGATTCACTTTACCTGGGCAGCATATGACATCTGTGTGAGCCATTGCATCCCCTTGATGATGTACTGTTGTCCTGTACCAGTTGCTGTAGGTGTCTGGTTAGGTACATCCCAAAAGGTGCATTATGCGCAATTATAGGCCTGATGATGGATGAGTACAGAGGCACAATGACCTCCCCTGCCATACATGTGAATCAGTCATGATTAGCTGGGCTATATAACATGTCTGTCAATCCACGTTGGCCATGTGGTAGACAAATGACAGACCGCTACCATGTTTCTTCCCCAGGTCCCCAACTCGTCTTCTGTACTCAATGGCCTAACACCTATGTTGTACTGTGCCACCAATGTGGAGGCGTGGGAATCTGCATTGAATACTGATACTTCCCCTCCCTTGTTCAAGTGTTGGGGCCGACAAGAATGGTAACAGCTATAACGTGGTAGTACTGGTGTGCTCCTGTGAAACCTGAAACAGGTTCATGTTACTGCACAGATATCGATGTCCAGAATGCTAGGTAGGGTTTTGGGTGCGTGCATCCTTGGGTCTAGACGTCCAGTGTTGAGTAGCATCACTCTTACTTCCTCATCCTTTGTGATACAAATGGATGTGGGTTTGCCTATATGAGCCTTGCCTAATACAGGCACTATGGGTGTAGCAGGAGGCTCCGCCAAATGTCAATAGGACTGTGGTGACAGGTGCAAGCTGTCCCTAGCAAAGCATACCACCCCAAGATGGCAGGCATTGGCACACCTGTGAATGACACCAGTATGTCAGTCAATTGTTGGAAGGGATCATCGTGCCTTGATATTGTGGCATCGTTCTAGGTGAGGTAGGATGCTACTCAAGGTCAGGGTCAAACTATCTCGTGCTACGTGCTCAGAGAGCTCTGTAATGTCTCATGTCATGTAGTCCAGGGAGGAATGTGTCAGGCCATTCACAGCAGCATGGACATTGACTGAGTCATACCTGTACCTGCCTTGGGGTTACCTGAGTGTTTGTGTTATGTGGCAGGTCATAGTGCCTGACAGGCTGCACACGTGACCCTCACCTCGTTAAGCCTGGTGAACGTGATGTGAGTGTGCCTGATGATAGAGGCACCTAGTACAGGTGTATGAGGTGTGTTGTTAACTGTTAATGGCTGTGAGTGTTCAGCACATTGGCTTTGTGTGATATGTGTTGCACATGTTCGTTTATGTGGTAGTGGTTGCCTGGATGTCTGCTTAGGAGGTCTCTGCTGCATAGGCAGAGCTGTGGTCTGAGCCTACAAGTATGATCATGTGTGATCATGTGTTAGGTCCGCTGTTGTGGTAGGTCTACGTGAGACTGGAAGTGTAGTGAGTGATCCCCTTTGCCACGTGCCTATTGTCACACATGAGTGCAGACCACAAACCTCGTTAATGTTAAATAACTGGCCTGAAGGCCAACTGCCCATACCAGAAGTAATACACTTGTACACTGGGCCCACAATCAGCAGTTCCCAACTTCAATGGATGAAAGATATGTGTCCTGCCACCACAGTGCTTGCCACCAACCTCCCTAATGTAAAACAACTGGTCTGAAGGCCAAGTACTTAGTACAAATGACATAGAATGATAGCTACACTGTAATCAGGTTTTAACCAATCAGTAATAAGTAGAAGTTAACACTCCCTGTATAGAATGTGTACCATGTATTGTTGAGATACTATGCTGATAACCTGTTTGTGTACCTTTCCAGATAGACATGGCACCAAAAAGGAATCCTGCCTACTCTGCTGCAGAGGATGGCGTGATCCACCAGAGCCTGGTGCGTGACTATGCCATCCTGTTCTCACGCACCACCCAGAATCAGCAGGAGAGTTCTGCACTGTGGCAAAACCTTGTTAGCAGGATAAATGATGTTGGCATGCATGATAGGACATATGAGCAGGTGAGACATCACTGCAGTGATTTGATAAGAAATGTCCGCCAGCGTGCTGCAGATATCCGCAGGCAACAGGTTGCCACAGGTGGGGGGGGTGGCCACACATCCCCCCCTCACCAGACAGGAGGGGCTACTGCTAAGTGTTGTGGATCCAGCCCCAGAACAACAGCAACAAGCATGCATCCTGATGGAGGTTGGATCCACACAGCAGCAAGACAGCGAGCGTGCAGGTAAGATGCCATATTCATTTATTGTTATTACTTTTACATTTGTTGACCCAGATAGTCTAGCTGGATATAAGTTCATTTTCAGTAGAGGCCTGTGGAGAAAAGCTCCACACATAACGTAATAAAGGCAGACAGACAAGTTGTCAATACAAACAGCCAACATAATAAAATTGTACACCAGCCTGTTAATTAAATCAACATACATGTAAGGAAGTCAAACAGTTTAGAGTCATACACAATGTACCGTTGGTTTCAAAGCAATCCTACCTAAAGCATAATGGTTATGCAATAAGGCAAAAGCCATATACATAATAGTTAGGGCTCAGAAGGGTAGAGAAGTAGAAGGAGTATGACAGATACAATGATATGGAAGAGGCAGGAGTCAAGAAGGGAAGTGAGGAAAAGAAGGAAGACAGTCAAGAGGAGGTGGGAGGGATGGGAGAAGTAGGTCAGAGCATAGAAGGACATCAAGGTGAAAGAAACAGGGTAGAAGTTAGTTTCTATGCACAATGAGGGGTTAAAGGTGAAGAGAGGGTAGGGAGAGGGACGTTAGCCTGGACTCCAAGAAGAACAAAGCCAGTGGTTTTGGAAGTACAGTTTGAGTTGACGTTTGAAGAGAGGTAAGGGTGAGATTAGAGTTAACTCCTGGTATGTACATATGACTGTTCTGTACGCTGTTACTTCATGCATGCATAAGGTGTGCATGTGGTATGTATCTGTCATCATGATATATGTACAGACATGATGTGCAGCTGATGTGTATAAGGGAACTAGTGTACTACTGTACTGTATCATGTGCAAAACGAATGGCACACATGTGCCCACTGACATTACTCTCTTCACACTTCCAGGTCCCTCCCATCTAGCAATGAGGCAGGCCATACATGCTGGTGAGTCTTTTTAACATTATCTGTAAAACAATTTATAAAACTAGGAAGAGTAGTGTAACTCTGTAGTAGACATGCTGGTGACTGTGTTCACAATAACTGTAATTGACAGGTAGTAAATTGAGTAGTGTAACACGGTACTGATGTGTGTGTTTACTGTGGGGTGTGCATGTGTGCAAGTGTGCCTGTGCCCAAGTGTGCATGTGTGTTAGTGTCCATGAGTGCATGTGTCCATTTCTGAATGTGTGCATTAGTATTGAAGTGCATCTCTTTCAAATATGTATTGAGACTGTAATCTGTGTTCCATGTTTTCCTCCGTAGGTTCTGGTGCTGCTCTGGTGACCTGCAGCAGGGAACCTGAATCTTGTGCCCCAGGTACTGATGATGATGAAATGTCTGTAATGGTGCAGGAAGGTGTGTCTGGGTCTGCCATTGGTCAGCCAATTGACAGTACACAGCTTTCAACCCGCTCAATGCGCACAGTCATCCTGCCGTTACATCCTTTGTCACCATTGTCCCTAGGTGATGGACAGTCAGCAGTGGGCATAGATCAGGGTAATGTGGTACCTGTGGTACATGCATCCTCACAAGGCAGCCATGTGCAGAGGCCTCCAATGGTACCACGCAGACAGTCGCCCATGGGTTCTCGTGGGGCATCCGTGGCCGTACTGCCTCTGGCCGACGTGCCCAAGGAGGTATGTCAACCTCCACTATGTTTAGAACTGTCATGCAGGCACAGGCACGTATGGAAAGGTACACCAGACAGGGTCTGAGGGAGCTGAGAGCATGTCGCAGCCATGACAGACGGCATGCATGATGTTGCAATTGCTATCCGTAACTTCACAGATGTCGTTGACAGACGTTGTGGGGGCATAGAACAGCTGCTCCACAACCAGATGTCCATGGGCCAGGGCGATGGTGTGCGTTTGCGGCGGCGTGGCCGTATGCCAGCGAGCACCAGCTGGCAGTGGCGCGGGCGACAACGGGCCCACTCGCGCCTCAAGTGCCAGCACCAGCCCCAGCAATGCTGGGTCTGTGCTGTCATCCAGACGCCCCAGGAGACCACGTGCACGTGGCTCTGGACAGTCCCAACAGGGAACTGTGTCCAGTCAACACACCCCTGCTTCTGGTGACAGTACCCAGTCTGGGTTAGTACCGGATACGGCCCGTAGCACCCCTGCCAGGCACAGGTACCGGGTCCGTGCCCACAGACACTGATCTGGATGACCTGACAGGTGCAGTCTGTGGCTGTCCACAAAACCCTGTACATGGCAGCCATTATGTGGGACTGTGTGCGTGCTTACACACATGCAGACACCTAACACCTAGGGCAAACACATACACACACACACTGCACCAACAACGGTCCACCCTGTACTGCTGCCCCTCACAAACACACATACACACACATGTCAATTGGTGTTACCAGTGGCTGGCTTGGGCATACCTAACCCACACCCTGTGCATATGATGACACTGTGCCACCTCCTGCATACTACAACATCGGTGCAGGTAAAGGTAAACACGTTGCTGATGCACAGGGTGACTACATAGATGTGTATAAGTAGTAACATGTTGGTAACTGTTGACTGTTGCAGTATAAATGTGTGTATATCCCAGCAGTCTTGCTGCAGTAACTGTATGAATGTCCTCAATTGTTATCTGCACCCATACTACTTAACAAAGTGTACTAGCTGCACACCATCACATGCTAACATTGACTATGGCAATGCACATCTTGTGCTGTTATGTAGATTCAGCTACATGTATCTGTTCTGTCACACATGCATTTATATACACCCTGCTACCCACACACATGCACACGCTCACCTGCCATTCCCATTATTTATCACCCTACATGAGTAGCTGTTGATACATAACAGGTACACATTTCAGAAGTGCACTATGTTGTTTACTACTGGCATCCCCTTCTCTACCTGTACTCACAGGGTGCAGGCAACCTCATCAGTTGGAAGATGTGATGTGCATCAGGTACTGTAGTACCCTGATTGCCACAGCAAACATGTTTCCCATACGGAAATGCACACACAGACACATCCCACATCCACACACTTGCCACATTCAGGCTTCAGAACACTATCTAGGTATATTCGGGTACATGTGCGTGTTACAGTAGCATGTAACACTATACTGAGTACTGGCAGTTAGTTGTCTGTTGTCATGTTGTCTGTATAGAATGAAAGAATTGTTTGATTATCCTACTCCGTTTTGTGGACATTACTTGAAGAAGTGTTACCTTACATGTGTTATCAGTACCACCACCTTCTGTTTTGTAGTTTTGTTTGTATAGGGTGCTATCAACATCACTGCTTGTTAAGGGTAATGACCACCCTGCAGTGCATAGACCCATGTGGCAAAAGCCACATCCCACCCCATTATTGTGCACACACACTAACCCCATCAACAGTAAAACACATACTTTCCATTTGCAAGATTCAAACCCATACCTAACTGTGCAATGACAGTAGAAACAGACACATTAGCAGAGTGTGCTATTTGCAGCAGTTGGAGAAATCTTTACTAATGCTGTACTTAGAGGGTGCTGACATCATCTGTGTGTAGGAGGAGGGATGTGCACCCTGTAGTGTGTTCTCCCAGTTGGCAAAAGGCAGTTAACCCTCCCAGCATAGTGCACACACATAAACCACACTCATACTAACACACATACATTCCCTTTGCAGGATTCAAACCCCTACCTAACTACGTTATGACACTGAAGAAAGACGCATTAGCAGAGCGTGCTATGCAAATTACTGAAGGACTTTACTACAGGTGATCTAGTTATACAGTCCTGACATCATCAGTGTTTCAAAGGGGATCTGCATCCTGTACGATACTGTCACGGTTGCTAATAGGGACATTTCCCACACACACATCGATGTGTTGGAGGTTTGCATATGTGGGGATCCAGAACTCCAGTGTGATTAGTATATGGTTTGATTGCAACAATGAGGGATATACTCCCAGTGGTGAGCAGTTTGTACTCATGTTTGTAAAGGTCAGCTCTAGTATATCTGCCCCTCTTGTGGGAAGGTTGGTTACCTGTTCCATAGCCAAAGAATGTCTGATCGATGGGAACCTTAGAGCTTGGGTATTGTGGCTTGTGTAATGTTCACAGTCTATGTTTGGGTAGCTGGCATCACCCAGTATGATGGTGTTTGCAGAGTAATCTAAACTATCCTGTGTCAGCATGAAGGCTGTGTGGGAGACCTGAGTTTGAGAGGGTGCTGTAAGAGCTCCTCTGTGTCTCTTTCCATGTGGTCCAGGGAGGTACGTCCCAACAGGTAGCTGACTGTGACCCTCCCCTTGCTCTGTCTGGAGGCGGCACGTCTGTCAACAGCTCATGTCAAGCAAGTGCACACCCCTCATAAATGATGTGGAAACCTTCAAAGGCCCAAGGCCTGTTGAAAATATGGACCAGACTGCAGATACCTGTATAGAGGCATTCTGTGGACACATTCAGGAATGCATGGATCATGAAGCCACATATGAAAGCATGACCCAATTCTCCAAAGGCAGATGTCCTGGGCGCCAGACACCAGCCATAAACACACTATACAATAGAAGGATGACGCCACTACATGATACAACAACCTCCCAAAATGTGAAGGCACCACTGATGAGTATTGGAAGACAACTACAGGCACCCATATGATTGTCTAAGGCCATCTTTGAGAGGGGATTCCACAAGCCACTGAGGATAATCACAAGGCTGCCTGTAGTTATGTTAGTAACCTGGGTGGTACTACCCAGATATGCTCAGAGGTAATACAATATGTCACACAAAATATAAAACACACAGACATTGCCATCATCCTAGTGGACAGATTCAATGCTGCCTTCTCTCCCCACCACACCAAAAGGGAACATATGTCTCGCAGCACAGTGCTTCCCCCCCTGACATCACAGATGCTCAGGTAAGAGATGCCCTTCCCAAAGCAATAAACACTGCATCAATGGGACCAGACAGTGTCCCAGGCTGTGTCCTACATGAACCACAAGAAGAGCTACACCCAGACATAACACCACTGTTCAATCCCAGCCTTAATACACGATATGTGGCCAGAGAGTGGCATACAGCAACAGTGGTCCCTCAACATGCAGGTGGTGCCGTCACGGATACTGGACACTACTCGCCCCATATGTCTGACTAGCTTTGTCTGCAAAGCTATGGCAAGGATCATCATGAACCTCACATATCTAGATATTGTGGACCTACAGACATGTCACCATACACAGTTTGGCTTTGTCAATGGAAAATCCTGCCTATCAAACCTGTTTGCTTTGTTTGAAACAGTCACCAAGGCCACTGTCAAGGGGTAGGAGGTCCACACAGCCTACCTGGACCTTGCATAAGCCTTGGATACAATACCCCACTTGTGCATTCTAGGGAAGCTCACCAGTGTACATATTAACCCTATGTCACTATGGGTATTGCACAGTGGCTCAAGGGCAGAACACACATGGTAGAATTGCTGGAGCCATGTCAGCCTCCAACCTGGTACAAGTGGTGTCCCACAAGGCACAGCCCTAGGAGCTGTCATGTTCATTATATAGTTGTCATAGGTACAGGCCAACATGGAAGTACTGTGGCTCAGCAAGTCGCAGGTGACTGCAGACCGAACACCATAATCAACTCAACAGCTAACACACGCATCCTCCAAATGGGACTCTTGCAAACACACGACTTGTGCCACAGCCATGGCCTCAACGTGAATGACAGAAAGAGTATAGTCATCCCCTTTGTCAAACACTAAGTGACCACAATGTACCACATATGTGTTAATCCAGTAAGTGCAGACCAAGGAATTATGGACCTCGAGTGCATGAGGTTGATAGCATTCTACCATTTGACAACAACATGGACAAAGTGGTTAGGTAAGCATGTTATATGGGCCACATCATCATGGGATCCACATGTAGGCCAGGGAGGACATTGTGCCCTTTACTCATCCCTCATCATGCCCATAATTGACTATGATGAACCTGTCGGCATGCACCTTACCAGACACCTGCAGCAACTGGGGCTACCACATATGTACCTCGACAAAGGGATCAAAGTGCTCAAACAGATGCCACATACTGACTGGTTAAAGTAGCAGCAGCTCTACTCAGTGACATACTGCCTCTTCATAGGCAATCTGTGCCTGACATAGAAGGCCAGGTCATACCCTCACGTAATGGCCATGCTGCATCTCAGAATATCCAGATCCCACCAGGATACACGCTGGAAATACTTGAACCTCAGGAGTGATATACATAGGACATGGTGGAGGGGCACATTCACAACTCAGAGGCTCCCTTCATTCCTGATTATTATCCCAATAGAGGTTAGGCGGACTGACTCAGTGACTATCTTCAAGAGCGATATTAATGACTGGATGTGACATTGTAGGGTTACCCTGGGTATCACTTATCTGTCACTGTGAGAAAGAGGCACAGTATACTAACTTTGGAAAAGGGCATAGCAAGACAGATTCACAATGCATGTTGAAAGGCACGCACATTCTGGCTAGGTGGATACATGCCCTGGGCAGATATCCCTGTATGAACCTATGGACCTATGTCTCTTTTTCACCATTGGCCCTATGTGCTGTCAATCACCAATGTAATCTCAATACTCCGGTAGCATGTGCAAAGGTCAGTTGTCAGTCACCTCTATGGTACAGTTGTGGAATATGTGTGTCATATAGTAATGTCACAGCTGCCACATGTACACAGTCAACCCTATCCCCTACCCATTGATGTACATCACATGTATGAGATGGAAACACATGGCCAAACTGTAACAACAACATACAAGTCAGTCAGATGCATGGACACATATGACTCAGTCATTGTCCATGCCACCACAGCTGATGTGGGATGTCGCTCACTGGGATACATGATAGGGAACATGGAAGGGATCACTGAGCAAGTGACACAGGCTGGTAGACCCCTGACCTTGGTTGGCATCAGACCCTCACCAGGGATTCCAACAAATTACTGAATGCTAATGAATAAGTGTAGCTACAACACCCTAGCTGAATGGTTCTTAGCATGCAGTCACTGCATTGCTATGGAATACTGTCTTACCACTCCCACAACAGGTGAGAACATGCAGCTCCTGTACATTAACAACATGTAGACTTTATGCCCCAGACCAGGTGTGCATCCCTCACTACTAGGCTGATAGCATCTACATCTCACACTGTATATACACATCCCACATGCAGCATCTGCACAGAAGACCACGGTCATAATGTTACCCTGTGCAAATACCATGTATTCACATGTGGCAGGCATCACACATGGTAACTATTGAAAGTCACAGGTACATATGTGTATTTGGCACACACATACATCATGTGTTCATTGCCATAACCGGTGTAATCAATGTCATGCATTATTGTGAGGGACAACCCACACACATGGGCATTCTGTGTGTGCACAACACACATGGCATGTCTGTAATCAAAAGCCATACATAATTGTGATATCGTTTAGAAAGGGGTATGTGCATCCTGTAGTGTGTTTTCCCAGTTGCCAAAAGGGATATATCAATCATACATACTTACCCCCCTTCACACACACTTGCCACCTGCTGGATTCAAACCCCTACCTAACTATGTTAAAACACTAGAGACGGACGCATTAGCGCAGCACGCTATTCGCATTACTGGGGGATTTCTTTTCCCCTGATATACTTATAGGGTGCTGACATCATCAGAGTTTAGAAAGTGGAATGATCATCCTGTGGTGTGTTTTCCCAGTTGCCAAAAGGGATGTTTCTTTCATACACACTTACACTTACCTCCCTTCACACACTTGCCACCTGCTGGATTCAAACCCCTACCTAACTATGTTGTGACACTAGAGACGGACGCATTAGCACAGCGCGCTATTTGCATTACTGGGGGATTTCCTTTCCCCTGATATACTTATAGGGTGCTGACATCATCAGAGTTTAGAAAGTGGAATGATCATCCTGTGGTGTGTTTTCCCAGTTGCCAAAAGGGATGTTTCTTTCATACACACTTACACACACACTTACCTCCCTTCACACACTTGCCACCTGCTGGATTCAAATTCCTACCTAACTATGTTGTGACACTAGAGACGGACGCATTAGCACAACACGCTATTTGCATTACTGGGGGATTTCCTTTCCCCTGATATACTTATAGGGTGCTGACATCATCAGAGTTTAGAAAGTGGAATGATCATCCTGTGGTGTGTTTTCCCAGTTGCCAAAAGGGATGTTTCTTTCATACACACTTACACTCACCTCCCTTCATACACTTGCCACCTGCTGGATTCAAACCCCTTCCTAACTATGTGGTGATATTAGAGACGGACGCATTAGCACAGCGCGCTATTCGCATTACTGGGGGATTTCCTTTCCCCTGATATACTTATAGGGTGCTGACATCATCAGAGTTTAGAAAGTGGAATGATCATCCTGTGGTGTGTTTTCCCAGTTGCCAAAAGGGATGTTTCTTTCATACACACTTACCCCCCTTCACACACATTTGCCACCTGCTGGATTCAAACCCCTACCTAACTATGTTATGACACTACAGACAGACACATTAGCACGGCGCGCTATTCAGATTAATGAGAGAATCCTTTTCTCCAATATACTTATAGGGTGCTGACATCATCAGAGTCTAGAAAGTGGAATGATCATCCTCTGGTGTGTTTTCACATTTGCTAGGGGTAACATTTGGACCAAGTGTGTGAGCATGCCCAGTGTGGGCTTTACATATGTTGAACTCTGCAGCCCATCACATTTGTGGATGAGTGTGACCTTCAACAAATACCTCCAGTTTATGGTTGTGTGTTCTGTGCCATGTTGTGTAGTTACTGTCCGAATGCTTTTTGTGTGAACAAAACAGGGAGTATACTGTGCCTGCAGGTTTTGCATGGGATACTTTGCACACAATTGTCAACATCCGTTCATACTGACCTAACACTGTAGCACTGTCTAGTGTAGTGTTTCAGTACTTTCACTGTGGTGGTCAGTATCCTGGGCTTTAGTCCTAACACTGCTTTACATTTCCATAGTGTGCACAACAGCCTGGTTAGGGTCCAGTTGTGCACATCTGCACAAAGGCAGTGCCTCTACAGACCCTGTTAATTGCTGCCCCATAAGCTTAACAAGTGTAGTCTGCAAATCTATGGAGAGGATCATAATTGAGCTCATAAACAAAGATATAGGGGACATGCAGACATTGTACCCATCCCATTTTGGCTTGGTCAGGGGCAGATCATGCCTTTTGTACTGGGTTGACATCTTCAAATTGGTCACTTAGGCCATTGTTGGGGAAAGGCAGTCCATACAGCCTACCTTGGCCTTGCAAACACTTTCAACACAATACCCCACTCAGGTATTGTGGAAAACCCTAACAACTGAAATGTAAACCCATATGTCACAAGATGGGTTGCAAACTGGCTTAAGGACGGGACCCACAGGGTTAGAGTTGCTGGCACTATGTTAGACTCCAGGCTGGTCACAGGTGGTGTCACACAGGGCTCAGTCCTTGGCCCCCATTGTTTGTCATGTACTTCCCAGAAGTACAGGCCAACATGGGAGGACTTTGGATGACAATGTTAGCAGATGACTGCACACTGGGCACCATAGTGGACAGTGCATCACACACAGATATCCTTCAGAAGGGACTCACAGTAACTGATAGCTGGTGCCAGGGCCATGGCCTGAAGTCAAAGTGCACAACATGTGTAGACATACCCTTCAGGAAAAGCAAGGTGACCCCAAGCTACCATATAGGTGGCAATCCTCTAAGCACAGAGGAGGTTATCATGGACCTGGGGACCCAGGTTGACAGTCGCCATTCTTCTGAGACTCACATTGCTAAAGTGGCTAGGAAGACCTTCTACATTGCCCACCTGATCAGGATGGGATTCACATCCAGATCTAGTGGGTCATTGTTCCCTGTACTCTTCACTTATCAGACCGGTGATCGAGTCGAATGCCCTATTCTGGCTGTATCTCACCCAACATCTGCAGCAATTGGAGACACCCTGACTGTCCCCACCTAAAGGATCTAGGAACCCCAACAGCTGTCATATGCTGCCAGATTGAAGACACTCACACTCTATTCACTCACATACCGTCTGCTTAGAGGTGACATGTGCCTGACATGCGAGGCCATGTCCAAACAGAGATTAATGGACATGCTCCACCTCAGACTCAGAAGATCCACCTGAACCACTAGTGCAGGTGACTTACACCTTAGCAGGGATGTATGTTGGACATGTTGGAGGGATGGAGTTATCACCGGAGACTCCCTATGCTGTGGAATACAATCCTGGTCCATTTGAGGCAGAGCACCTTGCTGGCTGTGTTCAAGATGTATCTTGACCTAATGCTAGTCGGAGAATGTGTTTGTCCATCAACACATTGTAAGCGTAGTTTGCCATGTCATATGTCTTGTTTAGTATACTGTGCCTCTGTCTACCTGTGACATAACATTGATACCCAGGGTAAACCTCCCATCTCCCATCCACTCATTAGGATTCCTGTTGAGGGGACTCAACCAGTGTCTCTATGGACAACCTGTACTGGTAGTTTACTCATGTGTGGGGTGGCTTCTGTGTTTTGGATAATGCAGTACAGCCTGTCCTATATATGTCAGTGCTGGGGTTCAGGTCCCTCATGTGCATAGCTCCCTGCCATTCAGATTGTACAAGGTGCAGCATGTGCATTGATTCCAGCTTGGACATGGCTTTCTACATCAGGCACAGCTTGCATCTGGGTGGACAGCATGGCAGTGTGTGGAGCTGCACTCTGTTTAATCAGACTACACATTACATGTGCTCCAGCTCTGTCATACTCCTGGTGAGGTACTGTTGTGGACTTTACAGGTGCTGGATGTGTGTGCATGAGGTACACCCCACAGGGGCTGTTGTGGTCATTTCTAATGCTGATGAAAGATAACTGCAGAACCAGAATGACCTCCCCTTAGCTAGATGTCAGACAGCATGGACCATACAATCACAACTGAAAACAGGACCCTCTCCACAAAGGGAAAGTGTCCTGTCTGGTGGACCCCAGCCATAAACAAACTGTATGACAGATGAGGGTTACTAA
Organism: Protopterus annectens; assembly: GCF_019279795.1. Classification (NCBI taxonomy): domain Eukaryota; kingdom Metazoa; phylum Chordata; order Ceratodontiformes; family Protopteridae; genus Protopterus; species Protopterus annectens. The sequence continues at coordinate 241,050,583 of NC_056737.1, forward strand.
TGCAAGACAGAGCTACATCTCCAAAAGGGAAGACAGCTGTGATCAGCACTAGTAGAAAGCTACATTATCTCATAAAGACATGCAAGGTCAACTTGGGGACATAAATCACCAAAGACAATGAAGGTAACCACACTGCTTTCTTCAGTTATGTCAGACACCTGGTTGTGAACCCTCGGATATGCTCAGAGTTGGTACACAACAACATATATTCCAGTGACCTGACAGATATGGGCAACATTCGGCGGACAGCTTCAGTGCGATTTACCCCCTCCCTCACCCCCAAAACAAGATAGTTATCACTGCTGTATGTAACCTCACTGTCATCTTGGATGTCCATGTGAGAGCCACACTCAGCAAAGACAAGTACACAGCATCCATGGGACCTGCTGGTATCTCCAGTTGCATGCTATGTGAACTCCAGAAGGGGCTGGACCCATATATACAACTGCTATTTAACCTTAGTCTTGCTACAGGATATGTACCTGAACACTGGCATACGGCAACAGTGGTCCCACTACACAAGGGAGATGCCTCCACAGACCATGGCAACTACCACCACACAGGCTTAACCAGCCTTGTCTGCAAAGATATGGGAGGAGTCATGGAGCTCTTACACAGACACATTACTGACCTACAGACCCTTGTTCCCACCTAGTTCAGCTTTGTACAGGGCAGATCCTGCCTTTTGCACCTTTGCACCCGAAAAGTACCTACCATGAAGATCAGGGTTCTTCAACACATGTCATATGCTTCCAGAATAGAGGAAGTCCAGCTTTGTTCAGTGTCATACCGCATACTTACAGGTGACCTATGCCTGACATACAAGACCATGTCCAATCAGGATTTGGTGGACATGCTCCACTGCAAGCAATCCAAATCCACCAGAGCCATGAGAGCTGAGTATTTGAACCTCAGCACATACATGTATAGGACATGCTGGAGGGACAGAGTCATAACTCAGAGGCATCTCACACTCTAGCAGAGTATCCCAGTTCATGTTTGACAGAGTCCCTCACTGACTCTCTTCAGGAGACATCTGGACAACTGCATATGAGACGGAGGCACAGACTAGACAGAGACACAGTCATGTTATTCAATTACGTAAGGGGTCATAATGTGTCACTACTAAGTCAGAGGCACAATATTCAGAATCTATTCTGTACACTTATTACCACTATAAGGGGTGGCAATAGCCACATCACTATGGCTAGGCTTATACATGCACTAGGGCAGATAGCCTAGTAGTACACTATGACACTATGAAACACCGTGTATGTGTAGCTATTGTCAATCAAACAGTATGATGTGGCTTGGGGGCTTGATATCTCCCTGTATTCCAACATTGTTTTGTCTATTCCTTCTAGCATGTCTAGGGATCAGTTGCTAGTGTCCTCTCCTGCTCAGCTGGTGAACCTGGGAATATTGAGGCACTGTTACAGTTGCCTCATGTACACTGACAACCCTCTCCTTCTGCCATAAAACACACATACATGTGAGAGATGCAACTATATAGCCAAAGTGGAGGCTGAGCTCTCTCAACATAGGACTAGCAAGACCAGAGAGAGGTGAAGGTAACCACACACACATCTTTAATCCAGTCTCACATGGCACTGTCACAACTTAAGATCATACACATAGACACACAGAGACACTCTCGGAGGCTCTGATCAGAAGTCTGCCAGAATGGCGGTGGCCACCACAGCAGACACTCACACAACTGCCTCCACAGGGCACAGCACATGCAACACATTGACCACAGAGTCGGTGTGCCAAACAGTCACAGCCCTTAAGGCCAAACACAATGCCAGACACACTTGTCATAGGTGACTCCATAGTCAGACACACTGATGTCCCACTCACCAGATCAGGTACAGAGGAGGTCACAGTAAGCTGCCTATTGGGCACTGGAATCCACCACATAATGCAAGCACTCAGGTCACTAAACTGCAAGTACAGGTCTGACCCAGTCATAATCCATGCTGGTGTGAACGACCTGAGATGTACCTCCCTGGACTACATGGAAAGAGACATAGAGGATCCCTCTGATTATGTAGGCCAGGCAGGTATGACCCTGACCTTCGGCAGTATCCTACCTTCACCAAGTATGATGCCACATAAACAGAGACAAGATGATCAGCTGTAGTATTTTGCTTAGACTATGGTGTCATTCTAAGGGGGTCCAATGTCTGTCTGCCTGGGATGACATGCTGGACAGGCCACGGTGATTTGCAAGGGACGGCTTGCACCTGTCACCCCTGGGCTTCCGGATTTCAGATGATGCTCTTGCCACCCCATTGTGCCTTTTTATGCAAGATTCAGATTCTACACCTACCACCCTAGAACACAGTAAAGGAAAGACACTAAGGCTAATGCTGCTCAATGCCCAAGGTCTCAACCTCAAGCTGCACACACTCTATGCCCTTCTCAGTATGTAGCACATTGATGTCTGTGCTGTGCCTGAAACCTGGTTCACAGCTTCTGACAGCACCCGGCACTATCGGGTGTTACCTCATATCATGCATTCTGGCACCAGCATCCCGACAACACCAAGAAGGATGGTGGGTGTCCATATTCATCAAGGACACCCTCACCTCATGGTTGGTGGCAACACACGATGCATCAGAGACCATCCAGGTGCCAGTGACCGTAGGCAAGACTGCTCTGCAGTTTGTAGCATGTTACATGCCACCCGCCAAACTCAGGTACCTCACACAGCTATCCTGCAAACACTGAAGGGGATAAATGTATCTCCAAACACCATCCTACTGGGTGATTCCAACTATCCACATATAGACTGGGATCACTAATCATGCCACAACACTCTAACACAAAGGTTCCAAGAGTTCATACACTGAAATGCCATGGAACAACTGGTCCCAATCCCCTCAAGTGGAGGCAACATACTAGAACACATCATCACGAATATGGGGTCACACTGTTCAACACCAGACGTATACCCATCATTGGTGAGATCAGATCATGGACTACTCTCAGTGGGAGTCCACATCCCACCCACACCCCAGATGGGAAATGAAACGGTGAAGACCTTCTCAAATGCCGACTTCACATTTCTGAGGACTGGTGTGGTCTCTTTCAAGGCCCCCAGGCCAGCGGACACCATTACCCAAGCCACTGTATCACTTAGAAATGCCTTCTACCAGCACCTCCAGGACTGCATGGTTCAGGCAATCCCAAATAATAATGACTCTTTGTACCACAGGCAAGCATCCAGTCTGGTGGACCCTAGCCATAAACAAGCTGTACAACACAAGGAAGGAGCTACTACAAGATAGAGCGTAATCCGTGGGGGAAGACACCCTGCTCATTGTGAGTAAAACACTGGGTTCCCCATACAATCATCCGAGGCATGTTTTGAGAGTAAACCCACTCAGGACTCCAGGGACAATCATGAGGCCTTTTTACCTATGTTTGAAACCTGGGAGGAAACTCCCAGATATGCTCAGACTTAGTTCAGAATGATGTTGATATCACTGCACCTACAGACATTGGCAACATACTGGCTGACAGGTTCAGTGCAGATTTCTCCCCTCCCCAACTGGGGGTATGTACACCAGAGGATTGTAGCCCCCAAACATCTCCACTGCTGGGGTGGGAACTGCTCAATCCAAGGCAGAAAACACTTTATCCATGGGACCAGATGGTGTCCCCAGTTGTGTGCTCCATGAACTCAATGAGTAATTACACCCGCAGTTAGGGCAGCTGTTTAATCTTAGCCTCACCTCAGGATATGTTCCCAAGGAGTGGCATACAGCAATGGTGGACCCACTTCACAAAGGAGGTGCCTCCACCAACTCCAGAAACTACCATCCCATCAGCTTGACAAGCCTGTTCTGCTAAGCTATGGAGAGGATCATAATGGGAATTCTAAATGAAGACATAGGGGACTTGCAGACATTGGATCCAATCCAGTTTGGCTTTGTCAAGGGCAGATCATGCCTTTTAAACTTGGTTGACTTTTTCAAAACACTCACCCAGGCCATTGACGTGGGCAAGGCAGTCCACACAGCCTACCTTGACCTGGCAAAGGCTTTCGACACAATACCCCACTCAGGTATCATTGAAAACATCACCAGCTTAATTGTGAACCCATACATCACAGCATGGGTTGCAAACTGCCTAAGTGACGGAACACACAGGGTCAAAGTTGCTGGTGCCAGTTCACACTCCAGAGCTGTCACAAGTGGTGTCCCACAGGGCTCAGTCCTGGGCCCACATTTGTTCAGTATCTACTTTTCAGAAGTATGAGCAAACACAGGAGGATTATGGCTGACAACGTTTGAAGATGACTGCAAACTGGGAAGCATAGTTGGAAACCCATCTGACACAGACATCCTTCAGAAGGGTCTCATAGACACAGATAACTGGTGCCACGGCCATGGCCTTACATTAAACACTAAACAATGCATAGCCATACCCTTCAGGAAGAACAAGGTTACCACTACTTCCCATCTAGGTGGCAATCCTCTAAGCACAACGTAGGTTATCAGGGACCTGGGCACCCAGGTTGACAGTGACCTTTGTTTGACACTCACATTGCCAGGGTAGTTTGGAAGGCCTTCTACATTGGCCACCTCATCATGCAATGATTCACATCTAGATCAAGGGAGGTCATCGTTCCCTGTACTCATCACTCATCACACCAATGATTGCATACAATGCCCCATTCAGATTGGATGGGCCCACAAATTCCTCGACAGGAGGTGAAAGGGTCTCAAACATATTTCTTATGCTGCCCAACTGAAGGAATTCCAGCTGTATTCAGTCGCTCACTGACTGCTCAGAGGTGACCTGTGCCTGACATACAAGGCTATGTCCAACCCAGAATTAATGAACATGCTTCACCTCAAGACCTCTACATCCATCAGAACTACAAGGGCAGGAGACCTAAACCTCAACACAGATATTAATAGGATGTGCTGGAGGGACAGATTCATCACCCAGAGAGTCCATATGCTGTGGAACAACATCCTGGTACATGTGAGGCTGAGCACCTCACTGGCTTTGTTCAAGTGAGATCTTGACCAATGGATGGGAGATTGCAGGTATACCCCAGGGATAACCTCAGTATCACTGCTTGACAGAGGCACAGCAAAATAATGGGGATATTATCCATCAACTTGCAGGGGTGGCAGAAGCCACAAAACTCTGGGCTAGGCTTATTAATGCCCTAGGGCAGATAGCCTAGTATGAACCTATGAACCTATGGACATAGGCCTGGGGCAGTTCCTGCTATTAGGACAGTGGTCTGCAGCAGGCTATATAGTAGTAGTCGGTTTTAGCCATTGGTTTTGACCATGGCTATTCCATGTTGCTTCTTGTTGTGGTACAAACATGGGTGTGTGGTTATCCATGCTATTTATTGCGAGTCACCCTCATTTTGTATCTTGTTCCATGTTTTTGCACATGTACATCACTGTATGACGTGCAGCTGTTTCCGCAGGGTCATATGCGTGGATATGGATGTTAGTTGGGGTCCTCAGGTGTGCATATTGTACATGATATTACATTACTTAACACATGGCATTCATGCCTCAGGTGGTGCTGCAGGGCCACCTCTGTCGGATACACATACTACACTCCCTGTACATTTGGAAGCAGGTTGTGTCATGTTAGGCATCCCTGTTACTGTATGAGTGAGTCAGAGCGGTATCAGTCCCAGTGTTCCTACTGACCAAGCGTATGTGCTATCGTTGCCTCTTTGCCAAGGCCAGGGCATACTGGGCACGCCTCCTTCTGCCTACTGGGACAAGGTCAGGTTGTTCCTCCTCCGAGTCACCCCTGCCTGTGGTGGCCTTGGCAATGGTGGGGGATGTTTGGCCCAGCCCTGTGCTGGTCCTGCTGCAGCTGTTTCGCAGGATCATATTATGTAGCATAGCACATATCATGATCATTTGGGTACATGTAGTTGGTGTGTACTGCAAAGCTCCACCAGATGTGTCCAGACACCAGAACCATGACTTGAGCAGCCCAAACACACGCTCTATGATATTACGTGTTTGTGCGTGTGCCTCATTATGGCGTTCCTGTTCAGGTGTGTGTGCATTTCTGATGGGTGTCATCAGCCACGGCTCAAGTGCATAACCTGCATCCCCACTAGGTGTCCGTGTGGGAAGTCCCCATTGGCAAATGATTGGTACAGCTGCGCCAGATGCCAGATGTGGGAATCGTGGTAGCTCCCAGGGCAGCCAGCACACACATTCATTATTATGCCCTGGGCATCACACACGACCTGGCAGTTGATGGAGGGTATCCCTTGTGGTTAATGTAGACTCTACCCGCTCACCGGCTGGTGCTTTGATGCGTATGTGCGTGCAGTCTATTGCACCCAGCACCTCAGGGTATCCCGCTATTTGCTGGAAGAGACGATATTGCTGGCCACAACCTCACGCTCATTAGGGACATATATATGATCACTGACATGTGGTGACATGGCATCCAGGAACTGGTGCAGTACCCTGGAGGCTGATGCCTGTGATATCCCCATCATATCGCCAGTTGGTCTCTGGAAGGTACCTGTTGCTAGTATTCTTAGGCCAACACATATCTTGGTTTCCACTGGGATGGGTTCCCCTCTGTTGGTTCTGTGTGTGAGGCGTGGCCTGCACAGCTCAACAATCTGCTGCAGGAGCTCTCTGTCCACTCTATAGCGCTCTACTATCTCCAGCTCATGTAACCCATGGTAGGTGACCCTGGGCCTGTATACTCTTCTCCTTCTCCTCACTCTGGGTTGTCTGTCAGCATCTGCATTATCACCACCCTCAGCAATTCGCCTATGTCTGATTATAACAGCTATGGCAGCCCCTAGCATTTCTGCTCTGAGTTCAGCTTTTTTCAGTTTTCAATTCTGGTAGCTTACTTTCTTGCAGTATCTGTTGTGAGAAACAGCCTGCACTGCTCTTTGCAGTGTTTTAAGTGCTGGGTTGGGCTTCTAGTCTGTCTGCATAATTGCCTGCTTCCAATTGTTTCCACCAATTAACTCCAGCAGTATTCCCTGGCAGTTTCTCTGTATTTTGGTTGTTTCCTGTTTCCTCTCTGTTTCCTGAAGGGGAGCAATGTGCACACCAGCTTAAACACGCTCACAGTCACTTAAATGCGCGTACACATCCCTACACGGTGTTACACGCGCGCACACATCCTTACACGGTGTTAGCTAGGCTGATTCATGCTAAAACGCCAAGACACTGCCTTCAACACGTGCGCCCGCAAACCGTTGTAAACAGTTTGCAACACGCTCTCACATGTTGAACCTGCCTTACACGCCAGCGCCGCAAGATGCACGTATATCAAGAAACTTTGAGTGTAGGGATAGCGTATACCCTCAATTTCTTGACTTTCCTAGTGTTCTGTTGAGACACACCTCCCTCCCTGATGTCTGTCTGTCATCTGTTACCTTACATTGCCCTCCAATCTGGTACATTTCTTTCTATCCTTCCGCCCCGTGATGTCACCTACCTCTTACTCTGTTCCTCCCCTTCTCTAAGTCTTACACTACTCAGAAAGTGCTCATTACCTATGTGGCAGTGTGATTCAGTATTGTAACCCTCATTTACATGGGATTGCCTAGTAATGACTAGTTACATGTCTTACACGGAGCTTCCCCCCCTTGACAACCACTAAACGGAGGCCATATTGTTTTTGGTCTGCAAGTCCCTCCATTGACATTTCATGTAATACATAAATCCCACAATTGTGGGTTTATAAGCTCGGTTTTCAGTTTTAGGTAGCCCACCCGTTTGCTGGGTGTGCGCTGCAGTTAAACACATAAATCCCGTGAAAAAAAAAGTTATATAACTTAATTTTGCAACACTTTTTCCTGCCAATGGCCACATATTTGGCCATTGGCATGCTTAATTAAACATATGCACCCTTTATTTGGAGCTGACATAGCTCCGTTTTTAATTTTGCAGAAATGTACTCAGTTGTCAGCTGAGTACATTTCTGCAGCTAACACGTCCGTTACACGGACTGGTTTCTGCTTCGTGGATCGCTCAAATACCTAATTTGCATATCTTTGAGCTGCAAATGAGGTATTGAGCATTTCCACGCCCAGTCCGTGTAAGAGACGTGTTAGCTGTCTCTTACACGGAGATTTGGGCTGTTCCTGAATCAGGAGGCTTACACTACTCTTGAACTCCGTGTAAGCCTTCCTGAATCTGGATTGTCTTAGTGTTACTAAAGGTCTCACTAAAATAAATGCAAAATAAAGATCTGTTATTGCACTGTATAATTAGAGTGTAAAAATTGTTACTGATTTAGTTCATAGTTTGGTAAAGTATTCATTCTGAAATAAAACAAGCAGGGCTTTGCAGAGACTTAGCTTCTTAAAGGGAACAAATCTCAGGGATCAAACAGTTGAAGAAAACTTTTTAACAAAGTAATCACATAGGAGCTTTGCTGTTCGGCATAGTGATTAATTAAACTTGTCAGTGCTTGAGAAGTTGATACACATGGAAGCACAACATAAAATAGAAATGATAAACACAAAAAGTGTGGTGACATATTTCAGGGCTAATAGCTAACCCTGAACAGTTGGAAAGTACAACTGGCAAAGACAGATCATGTTAAAGGAAGTGTTTATACACTATGATGCAGATTTTCATAAACAAAGGGATATGCTAAATGAGTGTTTGCTTCACCTCACTATTCACTGAATGGGATTAACCTATGAGCCAGCAACAATTATTTTTTTTGTCTCACTATTTATAAACATTAAATAACAATAATAGTGAACCAAAAACATAAAAAACATAAAAAAGACTTTTTAAGCCCATGCACACTCCAATGTGGGGGATAAGCCTACTTCCCCAATATTATGTGTACCAACTCCATGGCTGCACCACAGTGAAGAAAAGAGGGGAAAAAATCCAAAAAGCACTCCGCTGGCTCATGCTTTATGACATACTGTGATGGAAGTCACCACAAAATTAAGTTTTTACACTTAAGCCATTCAACCACCAGTCCAGCAATCACCTGTAACCATACCACTGAACAGCCATCAAATAGCTATTCTGCTTATGGAAATCCATACTACCCATGGTCACTGCAAACCTAGCTTCCCTATAACATTCAGAAATATGAAGAAATACTGACAGTTCTGTGTATATAAAATATGCAGACAGTTGTTAGGCACAAAGAATAATAGGTGGTCAAATTATGGTTTGCAGTAATGAATAAAAAATTTGCTCAGTTGGTGTGTTGCATTCTGACTGACAGCTTAACTCATAAAGCAGTCTTGAGGGCATGAATTTACCTACACTATCAACATTCTTCTGTTGCAAGATTTCTGCCTTATTCTGACACCATCTTCTACTTTCAGCATGCATGTGTTTACTTGATAATTCTAGCATGTTCTTTGGTGATGAACCTTTACTGAATTATCACTTGTGACACAGGCAAACTCACATTTATATAAAAGCAATCAAACCATACTATAAAGTTCACATTTACAAACATTATACATATATTGTTCTATACAATATAATCAAACCAATGTTACATAAAATGTTCAATTCCGACCTTGTCTTGAACCTCACTCCTCCTCTGAAACATTTTCTGCATGTATCGTCTTCACAATTTCCATTCTTTTTTTGTAATTTACTCCTATTCTTTTCTAAAGACCCCACTTCCTGTTCTTTTATCTCTGTTGCAATATTAACTACTTCATGCACGGTTTGTTTACACTTATATTTCTATTTTCTAGTAATTGTTTTCTTTCTTTTTTTTTTTTTTTTGTTGTAAGACACCAGAATTAAGATTCAAGCAAAAACAAGTAATACTCCACACCATCAATAAACTTTTAATAAAACGACAAAGCTTTCAGACAAAAACTATCCTTCTTCAGTGTCTTACATAAAACAGCCATAAAGGCAGCATTTTCAATTAAGTTTTTAAAAACACAGTAGCAATAGCATACTCATGTATAATACATAGTCACTATTTCTTTACTTTTTGCTGTTTAAATTTCAAGATTAGTCTCAAAGTAACCTGTTTATTGAGACCGCTTCCAAACGAATGTCCAAGTCTCAATAAACAGGTTATATTATATTATATAGGATATTTAAAAATGCTGCCTTTATGGCTGTTTTACGTAAGACACTGAAGGATAGTTTGTATCTGAAAGCTTTGTCATTTTATTAAAAGTTTATTGATGGTGTGGAGTATTACTTGTTTTTGCTTGAAACTGTTTGGTCGTATTCTCCACTTTACCACTGGCTCTTGTGCTGTGATATTCAAACCTATCTCAGCAATACTGCTGCTTGAATATACATACATATATATATATATATATATATATATATATATATATATATATATATATATATATATATATAAACAACAGTGCAGTGCTACCATCCAATAATGAGAAAAGTTTTGGAGAACATCTTGATGTAATAGAGACACTTAAGTGGACAAAATGTTCTGAAAAATTGAAATGGTATAACATTTGGACTGATTTTCAGTAGTATTGAGATATAAAGATATTAAACTCTTCATCCTGAATACAAAAAAATGCTCCAAAACAAAAATAAAATGGATTAAAAAAGTTATCAAACTTTAAGAAGTCTATGTTTTGGATGTGGTATTCTGCACTCTGCCTAGAGCTGGTGAGAGTAATAACTGAAATAGTGAAGAATGCATTCATTCATTCATTCATTCATTCATTCATTCATTCATTCATTCATTCACTCACTCTCAGATTACCTGCTTAATCCACAATGGAGGGTCACATGGAAGACAGAACCTTGCACTGCAATTAGTTGAGTGCATGGCACTGAAACTTATCTTGAATGCAGCCCCGAACCCAGTGTAGACACACACACACACACACACACACACACACACACACACACACACACACACACACACACACACACACACACACACACACACACACACACACACACACACACACACATGCACACTCAGTGACACAGCATGCAGATCTGCAGATTTCTGGGCAATTTAGTGGGTCACCAGTTCACCTACAGTATATCTTTGTGATGTGGGAGGCAATTGGAGCACTCAGTGAAAGCTTCCAGGGACACGCAGGAAATATGTGTAGATACCACACAGATACACAGAAGGCATCTCAGCTAAGAACTGAACTGCAGAACCCAGAGCTTGGAGACAACAACACTAACTGCCACTCTGTTTAACCACCCCCAAAAATGCAATAAGATCTTGAAATCACTAGCTGTCATTTGAAAATGTGTGGAAAAGTAAAGAAGGTAAGAGTTTATCTCAAAAATAAAAAAAAATAAAAATGTTCCTGCTCATTCTGGAAAGAAAACAACTTGCTGCTTTGCCCACCTACCCCAAGGAAGATAATCAGGTAAAAAGACTGATGAACTGAAAGATATGGCCAGCAGATTACAATTAAATACTATCTACATCCCATGAGTGCAGATCAGATGCTGTTCTCTGAGACTGCTGATTCACAAATGAACCTGAGTAGCACATATACAACTTTTTTTCTGCCCAAAATTATACTAAGGGGTTTTGGTGGTGATACTGAAAGTCACTGTATGTGTATCATCCAAATCCATTAATTAATAGTCATAGCTGCTATGTTCAGACTAGGCAAGTTGTTTAATTAAACCATTGTTACTGAAGCAGGCTTTTATATGTGCCACTGGGTGCTTAGCAGTAAGGTACAAGTGTCCCAGACAGGGAAGAAAAAAAAAGGAAACAAGTGACTTAGTCTGACTTCCTGCATTGGACAGCAGTTGTGGGATTCTAATTTAGTGCTGTAAACTAGCCTTTTGTAAAGACTGAGGAACTATAGAATGATACTTTTAGGAAAGAAGGGGGCTCACTACACAGGATGTGTTCATAGGTTACTAGGTTCCTGGGTGACTAGTCAGTTAACGACCACTAGGGCCTTTTTAAACCTAGCCATGCATCCCAAATCTCTGACAAGTTCTGGTACTCTTCATAAGTGTAAGTAATGGCTTTGGAGATGAGATACAGAAATATTTACAAGCAGGGGCCTGGGAGATGAACAATTTACAGGCTGCATGTATTCATTACAGACATAGTTGCCAAACCAGGGATGAATTTCCTTTCCTATCCAAATGTTCTCATTACATTTGAAATGGGTTATGGAGGAACTCTGCTTCACATGGATAGGGAGCCTGTTCCAGACAAAAGGGTAGTCTCTGGGATACATACATGCCTCATCAGCAGGTCCTATTTATATCACAAGCAAGATTTAGGTCTTTAGAATGGCTAATTCTGCTGCTGTTTGTTTTGCAGATATACAGAAGGCCCATTAGGGTGAGGTCTAACAATGCTTTGTATGCCAAGCATATATTTCCACTCAATAGCCTGTAGGAGACATAATACAGGGATAGGGCTCTGAGGCAGTCTGCACAGGGCATGCTACATATGTCCTGTATTCTATTTGTGAGAAGACTCTGTAGACATTCAAATTGTTGGATGCGCCTGGTTAGGTAAACACCAAAGGGGGCATTGTACTCTATGATAGTTCTGATGAATGTGGAGTACAGTGGAATAATAACCTCCTTGGACCTAGATGTCATACCTTTGTTTATACGACACACAACGCATAATGATTTCCTCACTACTGTAGACATGTGATGGTCAAAGGCTAGATTACTCTTTATGTGTGTCCCCAAGTCCTTGACTACTGGGTCAAATCTTTGGCTGTATTTTTTAATATGATAGTTAACAGGGATGGATGAATTCCCAAAGGATCCCATGATGGTCCCTACTCTGGGCCAATAATCAAGGAGCCTCAATCCTCACCACTGACACCGGTGAAGGAAGGCTACTAAGAACAAAAATGGATACTCATAATACTTTCAGATGCAGCTCTCTGTACCAAGCACAATTTCCCTTAAGAGCAAACAGGGAGCACACTCCAGATCTGGGTCAGGACTCTGTCTCTCTCTCTCTCCAGGCCCCAAACAAGACTCCACACTGACCACTTTGGAGCTCTGTGTCCCTATTCCAAATAGCTGACACATACACTTGGATATTTGATCTTCACACACACACACACACACACACACACACACACACACACACACACACACACACACACACACACACACACACACCTGGGAAAGGTTGACACAGATTTACCACCTGTGGCCCCTCTGCCCAGACTATAAGGTAATTATGCTGCCACCAGTCAGCTATTCTAAGGCTCTTACAAGATTACCCAATTATATTGAGTAAAATTAATATTAATACAAATGGCAGAGTTTGACCAATACAGCAAGGCTTTCAGAAGTGGCAACAGTGTCAGTAAAATAAGCGTAAGTGCTCTTAAGATGTTATAAGTATTCTCTAAAAGACCAGCCACAATGAAAGGTATAGAAATATTTAAAAATACATAATAAAATAGAAAACATGAAAATATTGAATATCTAGTTACAATGAACACCAGAGTTTCAATCACAGGAGATATAAAAAATAACACAGTTGGATAGATTCACACAGATGCAGAAAAACAATACTTAACTAATCTCACTATATTCTCCTGACTAAATAATTACTGTTCCCTAGTTAAGTTACTTACTACAGCAAGGCAAGATGAGGTATGTGTTTGTGTGAGATATATGTGAGAGATCTTTCCTCTCAGGTTCTGAAAAATGAAGTGCTGCTGTGAGAGGTCCAATATATCTCTCACTAATATCTAGAAAATCATTTCAGTGCTGGTTATAGAATAACATCACATCTGGTCACCTGACTCTGGTACAATACACACCCAGAGCTTTGCTAAGATCTGTTGCAGCATCTGAAAGCTATAAAACAATTGCAAAAACTTCCACCCTTCCAGGGTAGCAATTAGTTTACCCCTAAAGACAATACAGTAGGATTCCTAGTCATGGTTTTCCCAGACATTTTTGTCTCTGGCTCCAACCAGACCTGTAAGATAAAATATTTATGGCCTAAACCAGTAATGGTGAACCTTTTGGGCTCGGCATGTCAGAAATTTAGAAAATGCCTATCTTGACTCTTCTGTCATGTCACCCCCCCCCAACAAAAGTGAAACAATTCTTTACATATTCATTTATTTAACAAAACACAGTCTAAGCATGTGTGCTGCTATGCATTAAAAAGTAAAATAAAAATCAGTGACTTACAATAGACAAAAAATATGTGCACTGATAACTGGTCTATAAATAGTGCACCAAAAATTACCCTACTTTTAATATTAATTTTGAATTGAACTAAAAAACAATATGGAACACATTGCATTTGATTTAACATCAGTTGATGACTTTTTTGTTGCTGAGTTTTAATAAATAAGTGCAGGGTCACATATTTCTTGTATTTTGTTCATTCAGTTTATTTGGTAACTTGGGTGATGGTGAACGCTGGTGTGTCATTCAAAACATCGTGGTATGTCAGCTTTGACACAAGTGTCATAGGTTCACCATCACTGGCCTAAACCAACCCATATCATTTTCACCCTATTTTTCAAAATTAGCTGGACTGAGATTAACCTCTTCTCTTCCAGAATTCTTTGTTAAAACATATACATTTAATCAGTTATAATAATACTGTCTGACATAAATGTTTATCTCTTTTCTGTCCAGCAGGACCCACTGTTGATGCATTTTTAACACACACACACACACACACACACACACACACACACACACACACACACACACACACACACACACACACACACACACACAAACAACTTTACAAATACATTTTTAACACAAGCATCTATAGAAATCATTGTGATAGTCAAATGACATAAAATTCGTTACAAAACACCAGCTAGCTATGCTTGCTATGTTAGCTATGGTTACACATACACTACCCCCCTCCCTCCCTGACACAGATGGCACTACCTCATATCATCACATATACTATTATGCATTTTTCATTTAGTTTTTGTCCATGGCTCTGGCACAAGTTATTTGTCTGTGTCAGCCCTTCCTGGAGAACATTAGTATTGGTGAGCGCCCTTGACATTAGCCTTGACTTTAAAGAAATAAATGCAAGAGACTGTGCATTTGAGATATTTTTCACCTCAAGGGAAAACTGAGTAAATGGGCTCCTGCCTGATGGTATTCTGGCTATCACTGATCAGCCGAAATCTGGCTTTGCAAAGAATTAACTACAAATTAAGTGAACACATCTTTCTCCAAATACTGTCGCTGAACTGTTATTCTGAGTCATTTGACTTCCACCATAGCTGTCATTTGCTGATTTTAATAAAACACTCTTGCATCTTTTAGGAATTGTGCTGTTTTAGATCTGAAGTCTCAATGGATGTGAATATTTCATTACTTTATTTATTTGGAATTTCTTTTACATCTGCGATAATCAGTTGAGTGTTCATCATCTAGCTCACTGGAGTCTTGACAAAAGGAGCAGAACAAAAAACAAAACATCATACCTTTTTACAAGTAAGTTTTAATGTACAGAATAGTGTCCTGTCGCTGTGTTATGCTTTCTACAGTTTGAGTACACCGTTGTCTCTTGCTTCAGTTTTTAAGAGGCAGTTTCACTTGTATAACCAGCAGTGAAGGAGAGCTATTGTTGTGCTACTATTTGTACCCTCTGAGGCCGAAGCCGAGAGCTAGTGAATTCTGCCTCTTCTCCTTAGCAGTGGATAAAAGCACTGATGTTAAAGACAATGTGCCAGATTCAGAAAACCTTCCCACATCATGTTAAGAAACTTTGCTTACAAGGAGCCATGTGCAGGATGTGTGCGATTCAGAAACACAATAATAAGCTAATAATAATAATAATAATATAATAATAATAAGCTGGGCAGGCTGAGCACCATGGTTAGGTGCTGCATATGCTAATGGTAGTGTAGTTATATATGGAATGTTTAAATGTCATGCTTGTAATTATTGTAAATATGTTAAAGAAGGAACGAGTATTTTATTAACAATTAGGAATTATGAAATCAAGTTATGTAATAAGTTTACACGTAAGTCAAAATTTGTGTTTTATATTGTTTTGTGTAGAAAATGTCAAGCTTTATATATATATGAAGGAAGACTAGGGAATTTTATATGAGAATATATAAACATTTAAATGCTATTGATAAGTTAGATGTAGGCGGGCCTATATTACTTCATCAAAGTTTATAGATTTACACCAAATTACACTAGGACTCCCAAAAGAAAAAGACCTTGCTCCATCCTCAAAAAATCGAGCCTAGCATCTGGCTCTTCAACTGAGGACATTTCATCATGCACTGATAATGAACTACAGTCAGTATCAGGATCACCGCCCCCCAAAAGGATACCGGGTCTTATCCCTTTAGGCCCAGATACCATCGGAGGGGTAGGAAACACAGGAAGCATAACCAATATACAAGGTCTGCTGAAAATGGTCATGCAGAAATAAATGCCAATGTTAACAACAATGTTCTAAATCTGTCGGATTTTGTTTTATCACCCATTCAATTGTTGGTTTTGAATAAAGGACTTTCTTTTGTACCTGGCTTCATGATTTCTGAGGACATATTGGCTCAGGATGTGGTATCATTTTGTAGAAATCTAAATCTTAAATTGTTTTTTGGTGATACTGGTAACTATAGTGGTGATAGATTTATATATCATAAGTCTTCATTTAATCCACCCATGCATCCATTGGTACATCAGTTTCAAAACAGGATTCTCAAAGATCTTCATTTTTCTAGATCTGATGTACGGTTCAAATCTAACAACATTTCCTTGGCTGAAAGGGAAGCCATTTTGGAACTACAGAATAATAAAAATATTGTTATTATTTCTGCTGATAAAGGTGGGGCTGTTGTTATTTTAAACTGGTGTGATTATGACAAAGAAGCCATTAGGCAACTGTCGGATCAGAGATACTATTCTCCTATGGCTATTAATCCAACTTTCAGGTTCCAAAAACAAATTGAGGAGTTTTTACTTTGGGCTAGGGATGAATCTATCATTACTAATGATACTGTACAACAACTTATGGTTCATGATCCAGCAACGCAATATATTTATTTTCTACCCAAAGTTCATAAGGACCCCATCAATCCCCCTGGCAGACCTATTGTTTCAGGTAGAGGGTATATCACGGAACCTTTGTCATTATTTCTCACCAAACATCTCAAGCCTTTACTTGGTTTGATACGGTCTAGACTACATGACACCACCAACTTTCTACAAATAATCTCAGATAGTCAGTTGGAGCAAGATTGGTTGATGTGTACCCTTGATGTTAGTTCTCTATATACCAACATTCCACATCAAGCTGGTTTGGAAGCTCTGTCTTATTGGTTGGATAAGGCGGGTTTATACCAACATACTTTCAATTGTTTTTTGGTTGAATTAGCCAAATTTGTCCTCACAAGTAATGTCTTCTTCTATCAGAATAATTGTTATTGGCAAATGAAGGGCACCGCCATGGGAGCTTCGTTTGCACCCATTTATGCGGACTTATTTATGGCCTTTGTAGAACAACAAATTATTTATGATTGCCAAAACAATTTTTTTTTGGAATATATTGACATTTGGAGACGTTACTTGGACGATTGTTGGATGGTATGGAAAGGTGATTTACATGGTTTACATGAATTTATATCTTATCTCAACAATAACATCTGGGGCCTACAATTCACTGTTCATTATGATAGGATCATTATCACTTTTTTAGATGTCTCCATCACCAGATTACCTGACCATACATTAGGTACAGAAGTATTTAGGAAACATCCTGAGTACAATACTATTCTTCATGCCTCGAGTTTCCATCCACCACATGTTGTACGTAATATCCCTAAATCACAATTTATTCGGATAAAACGTATCTGTTCTCATGATTCTTCATTTCAAACACAGCGGAAGGATCTTACTGACAGATTTAGATCCAGGGGTTATGGCATGGGTTATGTTACAAGTGCCAGTAATCTGGTTAATTCCTTAGACAGGCAAAATTTATTGGACTATAAGGAACATGCCAAAACAAACTCTGTACCCCTTAGGTTTACTACAACTTATGCCAGAAATTCTGATCATTTAATACAGAGTGTACATAGGCACTGGAACATTTTGCAATGTGACCATGAAGTAGCAAACATAATACCTGATAGATGTCTATTTTCATTTCGGAAAGGGAAAAACCTTGGTTCTTTCTTTAACCACTACAAACATGGTACCATGGATGGACATTCACAATTTTTGCAGACAACACTGACAGGTGTCCCATTGATAGGTTGTTTCGCATGTGGCCACTGTACCAACTGTGATAAGGTGAACAAATCCAAACAGTTTTCTAGCTGAAATTGTTCATTGGTTTATGATCTCAACTTTTTTTGCCAACTGTAGCAGTGACTGGGTGGTTTATCTGGCCACATGTCAGTGTGGTTCATTCTATGTTGGTCAAACCTCTAGACCATTTAGAATTAGAATTTCTGAGCACATTAGCAATATCAAAAAAAAAAGGGCTAATAACGCACTCTACAAACATCATTTGGTTCACAAATCTGCCAAGTTTACTTTTATGATTATTGACATTATACAAAGTAACAGATCTAACAAGACAGGGTGGCACTCTATTTTAAATACCAAAGAGAAAAAATGGATTGTGAAACTGTGTGGATTATTTCCACCGGGTCTGAATGAATACTTTTGACATAACCAATGAGATTGTAGATGGGCTTATTTAAGTTTCAACAATTGATGTTTTGTTTTTCACACTGATGAAGGCTATGATTTGATCTGGTCGAAACCGGTCTGTGTCTCTTGTTTTTTATGGTTTAATACCATTAAAGTGTTTTCAGGTCACTGTATGCTGGCTTGTTTGGTTTTTGCATGAATTGTCCTTGTTCAGAGCCGTGCATTTGCTCTACGTGCAGGAGTTTCCTTTTTGAGGGTATGATTAAACATGACACTTAGGTGAGGTGCCAGTTCATTTTGTAATCCATGTAGTACACAGCCTGGGATGTCATCTGGTCCCATAGATGCTGTATTCTTAGCTATGGAGAGTGCGTTTTTTACCTGTGTGGCCGTTATTACCGGAATTTGGCAATCGTCCGGTATTGAGATGGGCCATTTATGGGGTGAGACGGGGGGGGTGACGTTGGCACTGAATCGATCTGCCAGGATATTGGCAATATCCTTGGGAACAGTATATTTAATGCCATTCTGTTGTATCTCAGAGCAGATCTGAGCATTGCCATTTAGATTCTTGACATAGTTATAGAATGCCTTGTGACTGTCTTTGGAATCTTTGGCAATTTTATTTTCATAACTAGCTTTGGAGGATTTTATGAGGGATCTCAGCTTCTTACTGAGGCTGGTAAGGGAGTGTTTTGCATCCTGGGATTTTCCTCTTTTCTGCAACAGTTTCTTCCTTTTGTTGTAAAGTTTGTTTATGGCAGGGGACCACCAGATTGGCTTCCTTTTTTTGAGGAGAGCATCTTGGTTCTATTTGGGAAGGAACGATTCGTGCATGAGTGGATGTGCTCGCACAGTGCCTTAGTGTAGGACTCAGCAGTCGTACTTTCAGTTCCCGTCTGCATGGGTGTCATGAAGTTTGTAACTTCTGACTTGAGTAGCATGAAGTTGGCTTTGGAGAAGTTTTTTATGGAGATTTCCTTACTGGGGGTGGGGGTGGGATGTGGATGTTAAGGGTGATTAGCTTATGGTCTGACCTGACCAACGAGGGGGTGACCATAGGTGTGGAGCATCGGTTTCCCATGGTGGTAATGATCAGGTATAGGATATTGGAGCCCCTGGTGGGAATATGGATTAGTTGATCCAGGGCATTGGAATTCATGAAATCCAAGAACCGTTGGGCAATGGTGTTGGTACATGAGTAGTTTCCCAGTTAATGTCAGGATAGTTGAAATCACCCAGTATTAGGGTGTTTGGTTGTATATTAATATTTTCCAGTATGTTTAGAAAGGTGTAGTGAGAATCTTGGGGCATGGTTGGGGATCTGTAGCAAGCTACAATTTGGATTGCAGTCTTGTCTAGTGTTAGTTGCACCTGGAGAATTTCAGACGCATTGTGTTGGGCAACTAACCTAGTGGTGTGAATATCCTTGGTGAATATGTACACTCCTCCACCTTTAATGTTTCGCTCCTGATTTGGTGGCCGAAAAGTGTGATAAGAGTTGTAGCCTGGTATTGCAGGGGTGCTCTCTGGAGCCCTGAACCAGGTCTCAGTTACTGCACAAATATCGATGTTCTCCATTTTTAGGAGTGCCTCGAGAGAGTGCATTTTGAGGTTTAGACTTCTAGCATTGAGTAGCATTACTTTCAGATTATATATGATTGTACCTGTTATGATGGTTATTTTGTCCTTTGAACTTTGCCTAAAAAAGGCAACATCATTAGAAATTTGCCCTTTTCCCCACTTTAGTGTGATCTCAGAGTTGGTATACATAAGTAGGGGTATGTGGGTGGTGCAGCCTCCCACATTGGGGGGGTATGGGGGGCATAGCCCCCCAGCTTGGTGTGTTTGAAATAATGTAGTTTGTATGACAATCACTGTGGTGGACAAGTGATTCACCTCCCTATGAAAACTGTTCGCTGATGTGAACATTCAATGAATGGATGTTTGATGTAAAGGGGTCAATGCTTAGGTATTCGTGGAAATAGAACTTCGATGAAGTCATATAGACCCAATATAGACAATGCTTCTAATGAAATGAGCAAAAGTGATTTTGATTTTTTCTGTTATAGATCAAGTTTATAATTTTGAAAAAATGTTTGAATCAGAAGATGACTTAGATTGGAAGGAATTTTGCTGGCAAGTAATATTAAATGCTTGCAGTTTTCCAGGTCTTAATGATGAAAAGAATTGTAATGTGGTTTTGAAAAGGAGTGTTAAAGCATTGAAGCTGTGTACATGTGACTGTGGGATGGCTGATTTAAATGATACAATGTGTTTAATTTAAATGTTTGATGAAGTTCTATGTAAGGAATGAAAGTGCTTACCAATATTCCATTAAAGTCATTATTTTTATGTGCTTTTCAGTTGTTTATTGCATTTTTAGCTTTATATATATATATATATATATATATATATATATATATATATATATATATATATATATATATATATATATATATATTAGCTACATGCATACATGCACCTTTCACTGACCTTCTGGAGACACAGTGGGGGTATCTCAGGAATCTACTTTGTGAATACTCCGTCATTTTGTTGATGACGTGCTTCAGCATGTGGGGGAAGTATATGTGCTTCCATACACCACAGAGGAGAGAGCCAGTACCATGCACAGATTGTACCCACATTAAAATAAAGGCCCTGCCTAGAGAACTGGAAGGTGATACATGAGCTGTAAAGGGCATCACATCATCAACTGCCAGGTGATCTGTAATATACAGAGTATCATCTATAATGTGTGTGGTGACTACCTAAGCAGTTATCTTGACTTTCACATATGACACACCTGTGACCTGTACCTATGCTTTGTGAGGACTGACTTCCTCCAGGTGCATCATGTTAGTGATACAGGTTATAGCCTGGAACGATGGCTGGTGACAACTATAAGAAATCCACAAAATCAAATAGGGCAGGGGATATAGCCATGCCCAGTTGCAAACAAGGAACAATGCTGAATATGTATTTGGGATCCTGAAGGCATGCTTTAGCTGTCTGGATCCATCCTGTGGTGGTCTGCAGTATGACCTGGTATGGAATTTTGCACAGTGTCATACTTATGAGGTAGTTACAGCAGGACAGGCACTTACAAGAGCAACAATATCCAGCACAACAAGCACTGGAGGCTCAGTCAGATAAGGGGTCAGTGAAGGAGCAAGCAGCAGCAGATGATAATGCTAGATGGAGGTGGGTGCAGTATGCATGTCACTGGCAAAGGGACAGCAGCTTGCACATAGCTTCAGAAAGTAGTAGACAAGAGAAGAACAGACATACCACTGTAAAAATTATGCATGCAAAACCAACACCATGCTGTGCTTAGCCATGCATTGCCAGGCCACTCTGTACGTCACACATAGGCAACCCAAGTAACAGTGTACAAAGGACAGGACACAATTATTATCATATGCATAGCTGTGAATGAGTGAGTGCTGAGGATTATTAAACTAAGACATACTTTTTTGTCTGTTGCTCTTCACTATGTGTGTGTGTCTGCATGGGGGAGGGTTAACAAGGGCCAGTATTAGTGTAAGAGTGTATGTGTGATGTACTGAGTGTTGTAGGGCTGTGACTTTGGGTCTGCTGGGAGACAGCCATAACAGGACTTGAAACACTGCAGCTTGCTGTACTGGATAGGTTTAGGGCATGCACGGATGAGGTTTCAGCATCTCTTTCTGGCCTCCACCCAAGACAGTGAACTCTACCAGGACTTCCACTGGTCATACCATGACTCTGGCAATATGCTAGTATGCAGAGTGACCATAAATGATGTCTGCTATTTAAAGTGCCACTGCTGTGGTTGCCATGGCACAGGGATGTCCTCTCCTGGGTGAGACACCTCCACAACCGATGTAGCTATAGAAGTGTTAGTGATGCATGAGCATTATCTAGGTCATCCATGGACACAATTACTACAATTTGTGGCTGTAGCTGTAGATCAGCTTGTGGATGGTGCCACACCTTTGGCAGATGATTTTGAGAGGACATGGCATGTTCAAGTATGTTCAGTCTGTATAAGAAATCACACATATGGGACAGGCAGTCCCATAGGCTTTCTCAAACACGCTAAATCACCCTCATTAACACTACCATGGCTGTCATGATACTAGCCTGTGCCTTTCATGATGGCCTTGCACTTAAGCTGGATTGCTTGGTGACACACCAACCTCAGGGCAAGGACAGTAACCATGTCTCTGATTAACACCATTACCCTCCCCCCATGTGTACTTCTCTGCTCGTGGGAGCTTGGGGAAGATACTGTTATGAGTCTACTAGGAGGTACTACACCTCCCTGATTGATAGTGTCCCCATTAACCTGTCCTACCTTTGTTGTGTGTGTCTGCTGGGTATCCATGACATAAAGGCTGTCTGTATGGTTTGTGTAGCGGATACAGTTGTCACATTTCTGTATACAACACACACACACGCGCACACACACACACACACACACACACACACACGCACACACACACACACACACACACACACACACACACACACACACACACACACACACACACACACACTATACTCCCTGACTTTCCCAGCTCATCCCCACCATTATCCTCAGAGGCTGCAGCTCCTCCAACATCAGGTGATGGCATTTCCACAGGGCTGATGCCAAATAAAGAATCACCTTTGAATACATCAAGGCACAATATCCGGTGCTAGTAAGACCCAGCACCAGAAGTATACATGAAACTGATGTGTACAAATATTAACATTAACAAAGTAAATATTTTAATTGCATACTTTGTGCAGATGGTTAGGGAGGGGGAAAATCCCTGAAGTTCCTGCATAACTCAAATCAGACAAAATTTAGACAGTAGCTAAGGGTTTCAGGGGACTTATGGGTAATCTTATGCAGAAAGAGGTCTATATAACTGAGGTATCTCCTGTAGACTGCCTTGCTGGCTGTTCAAGCTCTGCCCCCCATCCAACACCACACTGTAGTCCTGCGTGAAGGTGCCACTGCCCCTGAGAGAGGCCAGAAACTCCTATGTCTAAATGAGAAGTGGTTCACTTGATGGTCCCCCCACTCACTGACCTACCTTCCTGTGCCAGGTGTTCAACTCTTAGTTGGGCAGAATGTTTCCTGTCAGTGGCCTAGTGGTGAACCATCTCCTAATTATGGTCATGGCCATCAGCTACATTAACAACTGCCACCACATCTTCCCAGGCATGATCCAAGTTAGCAGCATGCAGGTTGAAGAGCCATTGTCCATGGAGATATAGGGCCTGTAGTAGCACCTCAGAGAACTTTGGCTTACATTTTTTCTTCATAATCTGTAGTGTATTTCTGCTTTATCTGTTTTTTTAGGCATTGCTCTTCCGGTATGGAAAAAAGTGAATTAATAACCCTGTTCAATAGTGGCCCTGCAAAATCCTTAGAGCAACAGTCTCCCCCCTTTCCCACATAGCATACTGTTTGTGTGCCTAACAGCTATACATCTCTATTCACACTCTTTATATAATGTGAGGCACATAACTTACTGAGCAAATGTCCCCCATAAAGTAATAGCTAGAATACTGCAAATAGCCAAAGTGACATGGCTGTTTTCTCACTTTGTGTTAAAAAGATTCTTGCAAACAACATATATATGTGTAAGGTATACAACAAGCAAATATCGCAAGACCATCCAGAAAGTGGTGAACTAGTCTATGTACTGATGGTTGTACCTCACATTATATTTAACAATACTTCAGCCTACAAATTACCTTACACTCAGTCAACCTCTTAACACATCTTCACAAATAGCAAGTATTGAATAACTTATTTAAATTATGTCAACAAAGTACAACAGTAGTTAAAAGTAGCCATACTTGATAAGGTTCAAGACTGTGGAGACCACCCCAGCTATATCAGGCTACACCTTCTTACACATGTTCACACCACAAACTGAAGGCATGAAAACTAAAGGAGGTGGTGTATCAATATTCATTAAAGATAAATACACTTCCAGATTGGTTAGACAGCATGATTCCCTGGAGATACTTCAGGTGCAATTAACTGTTGGTAGGACACCTGTTCAAGTCATTGCCAGCTACATGACCCCCTCCATGAATCAGGACACCCAGTTTGCCTATTTGAATCTACCTGAGTTTATCAAGATACATCCGAACACCATAGTTTTGGGCGACTTTAACTACCTATCCATTGACTGGGAAAATTACTCATGTGGAAACTCACTTGCTCAAAGGTTCCTCGACTTCATTAACTCCAATGCCCTGGACCAGCTATTTGACACTCCCACAAGGGGTGCCAACATCCTGGATCTGGTGCGTACCAATATGGGGGACCACTGTAGCAACCCATTGTGAGATCTTACCTGATGAGATCTGACCACTAATCAGTCTCATTCGAAGTTACTATCACACCTGACCCCCCCCCCCCCCCCCCCGTAGCACAAACTAAACTAAAAAACTTCTCCAAAACAGATTATAACCTCTTACGGGATGGTATAAATAGCTTCACTGTACCTCCTGCCTCAGATGGAACTGGCAACTATGCCGAGTTCTACACAAATGCTTTATACAAACACCTGAACAACTGCATTGATGCAGCCATACCTGATAGGACCAAAACAAGCTCCTTGAGGAAGAGAAAACCTGTCTGGTGGACAACTGCCATTAACAGGCTTTACAATAAGATGAAGAAATTGCTGTCTAAGAGTAAGAGGGAGCGAGCCCCAAACTGGAAACACTCCCTCCTCAGCTTAAACAAGCGAATAAGACTCCTTATGAAGTCTTCCAGAGCTAACTATGAATCCAAATTAGCTTCCTCAACTAAGGACAACCATAAGGCATTCTGTAGTTACATCTGTAACCTAAAAAGAAAGGCTCAGATTTGTGCCGAACTGATAGTTAAAGATAACACATATACAGAGCCTGTGAAAATGACTAACCTGTTAGCTGACAGGTTCTGTGAAAGCTTCACTCCCCCTTCCCCACCACACTTACCTCAAGACATCCTTACCACGTGTTCTACTCTGTATCTCTAAAGAGCAGGTCGTGAACACCCTCTCTAAGGTCAAAAACACAGCATCCATGGGACTTGATAACATCCCAGGATGCATCCTACATGGACTCAAACAAGAATGAGCAATGCCATTGGGTACTCGTTTCAGTCATAGTCTAAACACTGGCTTTGTCCCACCTGAATGGAAAAAGGCCACCATTATCTCCTTGCACAAAGGTTGTGCTTCCACTGACCCAGGGAACTATAGATCTATTAGCCTGACTAACCTTATTGGCAAGGCCATGGAGTGAATCATCATGGACCTTATCAGCAAAGACATTGGTGACTCCAAACACTTGACCCTAATCAATTTGGATTTGTCAAAGGAAGATCATGCCTGTTAAACCTGGTGGACTTCATCGAGACAGTCACCAAGGCCCTTGATGAGGGGAAATCTATGCACACAGCATACCTAGACTTAGCCAAGGCTTTTGACACTATCCCCCACTCAGGCATAATTGACAAACTCACCCAGCTAGGTATCAATCTGTATATCATTAGATGGGTCACTAACTTTCTCACTGATAGAACCCATATAGTCAAAATAGAGGAATCCACCTCCAACAGCAGACCTCTAACCAGTGGTGTTCCACAGGGAGCAGTCCTGGGACCTCTACTGTTTGAAATCTATTTCTCCAAAGTGCAAGCTAAAACTAAAGGTATCTGGCTGACAAGGTTTGCTGATGACTGCAAACTGGGAGTGGTTATAGACTCTCCAAACAATGTCAGCATTCTACAAGAGAGTCTTACACAAACAAATGTCTGTTGCCAAAGTCATGGCCTTAAACTCAATGCAAAAAAATGTATTATCCCTTTCGTAAGAGTGATGTTCCTTCTAACTACCACATCAATAACAACACCCTAAGTACATACTCAGTGGTGGGAGACCTGAGCACACAGGTTGACAGCAACCTTACCTTTGATCACCATGTCTCCACAGTGGTAAGAAGGGCATTCTATATTGTACATCTCATAAGTAAGGGTATTGCCTCCAGAAAAAAAGAAGATATAACCTCCCTGTACTCTTCCCTCATCAGGCCAGTAATTGTGTACAATGCCCATTTTGGTACATACTTTTCTAAGCACCTGCAGCAATTGGAGAGACCACAAAGGTTCCTCACAAGGAAAATTCAATGTCTTCAGCATCTGTCCTATGAGGACCGTCTGAAATCACTGTCACTTTATTCTGTTTCATACAGACTGCTCAGAGGTGATCTCTGCCTTGCATATAATGCAATCTGCGACTCTGCTTTATTGGAAATGCTGCATTTTCATAAATCAAATGGTACATGGGTTACTCGCTCTAATGGCTTTAACCTGGTATGTGACGTTAAAAGGAGATGCTGGAGGGACAGATTTGTCTCCCAGAGGTTACCACACTTTTGGAACAGACTTCCGCTTCATGTCAAGCAGAGCACCTCATTGGGTCTCTTCAAACACAGTCTGGACGATTGGATGGATAACCATAAGTTCACCCCAGGGGTTCCACCTGCAGTATATCCCTATTGGACAGGGGTGATAGGTGTTGATCATGGAAATAAGCAGAAAATTTGGCTAGGCTTGTAAGGGCCCCAGGGTCATTAGCCTAGTAACATCCTATGATCCTATGACTAAAGACCCCTGCTGCTTTGTTCAGATAGCTCATCATGTTAATTATTTGTCTTTCAGAATGCAGGTGATGAAGGCAGTAGGTTCAAGTCTCACTCTCACTTGTCTATGCTAACAGCCTTATTAAACCGAGAAGTGTGTTTGTTGCTCAGTCCAGTGTATTATGTATAACTTAATCATAGGACAAGTACATATCAACATTATTTTATTATTGTATTTGTACTTCTCTCTTTCTTCCAACCTCTTTGTCCCTATCCTTTCTATTGCATTAATTTATTTTTCTTTATTGTTTTATGTCCATTTATGTTGTTATAATCTGTTTCAGGGCTAACCACCCGGCGGTGTGAACCTTGGCTCTATATGATTGTCACTGTTGAAGTGCTACCCCGACCCCATGTGCAAAAATGGGAAAAAGGAGTTGTGGAGGATGAATTTATTTTGTTATTATATGCAGCAGCATCATGACCTACACATTTCCCACTTGAAAGGCCTGTCAGTCCCCACAGATGGCCACAGCAGTGCCACTACCATCAACATCACCAGAAATACTCACAACAGCTGGGTCCCAGCCTGCCACTGTCACCTCCTACCTTACATCTAGTGCCCATTGTAAGTAGTCCTGCACCAGATGCTGGGACTTTTGCACCTGCTGGTACTAATGCCAGCAGAAGTGACACCTTTGTTACCCTTTGGCAGCTGGTAGACATTGTGCAGGAGATATCAACAGGAGTTTAGATGCCCAAATTGGCCAGAGGGAGAACATCCTCCAGGGACTCATTTAGTCATGTACCTGTCCAGCACTGTCTCCACCATCTGAGACAGGGACAAGTAGTAATGATACCTAGGGTGGTGAGTAGGGTTCCTATCACAATTTGAACATTTAGATTGTCGAAAGCCTAAATTTCGACACCTAAATGTCGAATGCTGAAAACCGCGAATGGCCAATTACACAAATTTTTTCCCAGGGAAGAAATTTGCTTGGCCGTCATCAGGGATTTGCCCTTTACCCCAATGTAGAGTAATCTCAGAGTTGGTATATTTAGTTAAGGGAGTGGGGACAGAGCCCTCCACATCGGTGGGTGTGGGGGGCAAAGCCCCCACTTGGTTAGAGTTTTAAAGTTTTTTTTTTGGCCAAGCAAATTTTTCACAGAGAAAAAATTGCGTAATTGGCCGTTCGCGGTTTTCAGCATTTGAGACTTAGGTGTCGACATTTAGACGTTCGACAATCTAAATGTTTGACAGATGTGGTGAGTAATCTCCTAATGGATCACAGCTGGCAGACACTGCAGCTGTAAAACTGCATCCTATTTGCTATTCTGGTTTACCCCACCATTCTGTGTCAATGCTCACTCATATAAGTTGTACAATTTTCCCCACATCATTGTCTTCCCTCTGTGTGTCTGAAGTCCACTTCACCACTGTGTTCCTGTCTCATCACTGGGTTATCACACCCCGTCAGTCCTGTCTGTATTACCCTGCTACCTACCCTAACCCTATTTACTTCCTTCTCCAACTTACCTTCCCATTATGAATGAAAAATCATCATCTATTCTGTAAAAGAAAATTACCCTATCTTCCCCATTCCATCCTATTCATGCTTGCTTCCCCATTTCATCTCTTTCCTGCAGTCCCATTTCCAACCTTTAATCTGGTCAAAACATAGATAAAGACAACACCCTCATGACTATTTAAGGTTTTCAAAACACTTTTCCTTCTTGATCATACTGTGAGAGACAGATCTCTACGAGCAGCGTCAATGCCCATGTACAACTGATGAGCACTGCAACTTCTCATTGTATAGCATGGAGCTAGGCTGCCATATTTCGCAATCCTCCCCTGCAGTGATCCAGCAGGAAATTACTCACTACCCTGAGTTCCATTACCAATGGGCCCTGTCACATATTGTGGACCTGTTACGTACAACCACTATCATATGCTACTTACTTTGGCCTTTTCCATCACTAGACATGCAAATCAGATGAGCATCATTGCACATAATTTGGCACAAATGAAATTGAGGATTAGCATAAAGTTTTAAGTGCTTCTGCTTGCATGCAATTACACTGCCAACCATAGCTTTGGATAACAAGTTTAGAGCCTGAAGGTAGTGTCCTGAGGATTTGTCACAGTATCCTTTATTTTTTCATTCTTAAAGTGTGTGACAAACAACTACTGTGTGTTTCTCTGAAGGCTTTGATCTACTGCTGTCGCTCTGCATGTAAATGAAGTGTCTTTCTCAGTACGTGATGAAGACTGGTTCAAGTCCCACAAGGGTTGTATATTTGTTTTTTCTAGTCTTTCATTCTACAAGTGTGTGACATGAAATTACTATGTATTTCCCCTAAAGGGTCCTCTCTGACAGCTCAATAGCTCATTATATACATGAGGTGCCTTTGACTTTACGTGTGATGAAGGATGTGGGTTCATTTCTCCTAGAGGGTTGCATACAGGCACATCATTGTTACAGTAATTGCATGGTTATTTCATGACCTGTGTATTATAGTACAGTGAAGCGGTGAGACTCTGATGATGTTGTACATGCATTTGTTCACTCTATCTGTATTTTTCTCTCACCACCCTGTTTGTCTTTATCCTTTCTACTACATGCATTTATTTGTTGTTTTATTTTTTTTCTCTTTCATTAGTTTACATTTATATGTAGTAGCATCTGGACCAGCACCCCTATTGCCATCCAGGCCTGTCACACTGCCACCATCAGTGGCTACTATACCACCAAGAGCAGTATCACAGCCAGTGATGTCTACAGCTGCCACACTCACCTCCACCCCTCCTTAGCAGTTCGATTGTCTTTCTTCTTTGTGTCTAATATCTTCATTTCCACTGTCTTCCACATCCTTGATTGTGGAACCACCTCCCTTATCAGTCTTGTCTGTGTTATATGCAACTGTTTTACCTTACTCTTACTTCCCCTACTACCTTCCACAAGTTACTGACTCTTCATGTATACATATCTCTCTCTCTCTCTCGATATATATATATATATATATATATATATATATATATATATATATATATATATATATATAGAGCTGTATATCAATCAGTGGTTCAAAAAACAAATCAATACACAAACCTCATGGCCTTATAAGGCCTGCCACATAACTTATTTTCTTTATCATCATTGTGCTTGTGAGACTGAGCAGAACACTGTTGAGCTCTGTGCTTGGCAGACAAGCACTATTGCTGAATGTACTTCCCTGCGGAGACACTGTACTATAACCCACTCTTCCCCAGTCTCTGCAGTGGCCATGGGCAGATATTTATGTGCTGCTCACACAGTTGCCTAGCTGCAGTCGCTGTTATTGAACAATGGGCACATTCGTGTATACACAGTAAACAGAGGAGTGCTAGCAGTAACCAGGAATACACTGTTTCTGAATCCTCGGGACTGTTCAGTGTCTCGCTTTTATTCAAGATGTTGACAGAAACGTGGACACTACTGAAGACATTTCTGGTATATGCTGTACAGTATGTCAACAGCTGGAATGGAAAAGAAATTTCAGTTGAAGTGATAAAAGTACATGAATGATAACAGAATTAGATTCTACAGAACCAGTTGCTATTTGAAGTAATAGCATACTGGCTTTGTGCAGGGAAAATAATCAGCTAGAGATATTACTCTTACTGATAAATTCATTGGGAAACATGTTATCAAATAGAACTACCTCAGCAGTTTTTTTTTGTATCAGTCTTGCAGTTTCACCCTGTGATGCAAGTGGTAGTTGGCACAGTGACAGTTTTTTCATTTTTTTTTTAAAGTTTTCTTGATGGTATAAATTTAATAAGAACTTGAAAGATTGTGATATGAAATGGGCGGGAATAGAGTAATGCATCCGAGTGACCTGATACTAGGTCATATAAGTGAGTGATGCTGTTTGAATTGTAGATGAGACTAGGGCCCCAATACATTTTTTTTTTCTGCAGTTTTCTGGGTCTCCTATCTCTGTTTAAGATCAGTTATGAAGATGGTGGGGCTAACTCTGTCCTGCCAGAATGGATGAGCCCACATCAGTCATGCATTGCTACCCTGCCTCATTGGCTCCCCAGTGCCTTGGTTGTTAATCAATCCTGGATCATCTGTGTCACAGTCAGGGATTCATCCCTGTCACAACAACGCCAGGGCTTTGGTAGATTTTTTTTTTTCTTTGGGTAGCAATAACAGACTATCATGTAGGGCACATGCACAAACTATTATAATTTTTATGTATGAGCCCACCAAAAAATGGCATATGCAATTCCATTTTTATAAGGAAAATTCACACATTAATTTATACAATTACAGCTCAGCACCCCTTATTGCACCCTACATCTACATGTACTATTCTGCAATCTTTTCAGTGATTAGAGGGCATTATTATACAATGAGACCTGTGCAAAGCAATATTTAGAATTTGCCATACTTTTGGAGCAATAGGCTTGGTAACAAGTTGTCACTAAGGACAAATATGTGTTTTTACGTATATGTTATTTAACTGTTTAATGTCTGCATGTCTTAACAGATTTATTTCAGTACAATACCACATTCGTTGCCTGTGTTCTGTTTTTTCACAACTTCTTATTAGTAAGATGTTGACATATTGATTGCAAGTTGCTTTGGAATTTTGATCCACTGTTAATTGAATAATTCATGTATGCCAACAGAGATATGTGGCGGTCTTAAACTCACTTCTGTGGTTGGAACAGTGTCAAGTAATATGTTCATAACTTGAAGAGCAAACAGCATTCAGTTGCATTTCTTAGCTATATGTTCTGAAATTGTACATAAAGGAAGCAGTTAGCTGGCAGTATTAACATCAACAGATTTAGGCTAAGGTTTTGCTCTTTTTAATTTGTCCAAATCTTTTGAGTTTCTAATACCATGACTGGAATGAATGCCATTCCTAAGTCAAATTATGATTAAAGTTCTTGACATTAGTATTGTTTCAATCTTTGATATTAGCCAGAAGTGCTCTTTGCAGCACCTACAATGTGCCCAGTATTGACTCTTTCTGCAATTCATATGGAGTTACATGTATCGCTAACATATCTAAGTGTAATTGTAAATTCCATTTTATGAGGCCCATTGCCTCTACTACTGTACAAACTGTCTGGGTATCCTTCTTCCCCATTGTCCTCATTTTTTCCTGTAAATCCTGATATTTTATGACTTTGTGTCTCTCTGTATGTAAGACAGTGTAGTGATCAATGCTACTTTTGTCTTCTCTTCATGGGCTACTGTATCTGGTTTCTCGCATCTATTTTTTGAACTGTTGGTAACGGGTGATCCCATGTGATATAAACTTCATCATTTTCTATAATGCTTTGCAGTTCAGGTTTCCAATGTTTTTCAACTACTTCAATATTATGTTTGCACAATCCCCGATGCAACAGTCTTCTAACATTATTATGCCTTTCAGTATACAGTCCTTCTGCCATTAGAATATCAAAACCAGCAACAAGATGTGCAACTGTTTCCAATTCTGTTTTACAAAACCTACTCTTGTCTGTTTCTCCCACATGTTCAATGGACTTTGCAAACCAAAGTGTACTTAGTCCACTATCCAAGGCCGCTAATATTAACCTTTCCTCTTTTGGTTTAAATTCACCTCTCCTTAACCATTCCTGCATTAGATCCTGATCAACATGAGGTTGTTCCAAGAGTTTTCTATACCTGCAACTATATTTATGCATGTTCCACATTTCTTCCCTTCTCATCTAATCTTCCATCTTACATTCTTTCTTTTGTTTTTTGGTACATTCAGTTGCTGCCTGATTTTTATTTACTTCTGGTTTGATCTCCGTTCCCACTTGACACTGATATGATTCTGTTAAAGTAAGCAGGGAAGTCATCTTAGACATTATCCTCATGTTTTAAAAGTTTCACTATCTTTGGGTCTTGTGAGGTCAGCGGATATGTATGCAGTCCTACGATTGCTAATCTATACATATAGTCAATTTCAAGGAGGCCCATTCCTCCTTCAGAATGGGGAATATATAGTCTTGGTACACACTGATTTTTATAAATCATTTGATAAGCATGAAGTATCCTTCTTGTTTTCCTGTCCCACTGATCCAACAACTTTTGGGGCCAGTCAATCACTCCAAAACTGTAAGTCAAGACAGGAAGAGCAAATTGGTTTATAGCTTGGACTTTGTTCCTTGATGTCAACTCTGTTTTAAGTATTAATTTTAGTCTTCCTAAATAATACTAAGTTTTATTTGCATTTGTTAATGTTTTATTGCTGATCCTTCATCAGTTCAGGAATAGTTATACACTCCATCTTACTCAGGTTCTTTTATATCACATTCTTGTCCCAGGGTGATGTTTTCTTGGTGCTGCAGTTTTCCTGCTTTAAAGGCTGCTTTTGCACATTTATCAAGACAAAATGACATTCTTATATCATCTGAAAAAGTTTTGGCCAATGGCAGTTGTGCTTTTAGTGCCTCATCTGATGAACTATACAGTTTTAAATCATCCACAAAAAAGAAGATGAGAAGTGTTCACACTTTGTTGTCTTCTAAGGGCCAAATTGTAGCCATGACCTAATCTGTTAAGTAGACAGCTTAATGGGTTAAGGGCAGGTCAAAAGAGCAGTGGTGACAGAGTCACCCTGGAATATCCCCTTTTGAATTTTTATCCCTGGAATAATAATTTGTCCTTTATCAGGGCTTAACTGCAAAGTGATTTGCAACTGTTCATGGTCGCTGTAATGTAATCGATCAGTGTAGGGTGCATTTTATACAGTTTTAAGCACTTTTACAGTATATCCATGAATGTATAATACTGTCAATTGCTTTCTTGTAGTCTATCTATGCCATACTTAGATTATTCCCCTTTTTACAGTTCTCCATTATGACTTTATTTAACAACAAATGATCTTTTGTTCCATATGACTGTCTTTTGTTACCTTTTTGTTTTATTGCCATGATCGAGTTTTCTCATAAATAACTATAAACTCTTTCTGCATCAGTTCCAATGTATAGTTTATAAGTCGATGGAAGGCAAGTAATTGGTCTAGAGTTTTTAGGACAGCTTGCAGGATTGTTCTTAAGTAGGAGTATTGTTTTTCCTGTTGTTAACCAGGTTGGTGTCTGTTCGGGGTGTGCATATAAATAGTTCTTACTCATGGTTAAATCTTCGTGTAAAGATGTTAATACTTTTAGCCAGAAGTTAGGTACTGTATCTGGGCCTGGAGTTTTCCAGTTAGGAACTTTTCTTAACTTTGTTTCAATCTCTCTGGCCGTTACTTCATCCCATTTTGTATCCTGTACACTTGAACTTTTTATTCTTTCTTTTACTTCTTCTATACATTCAGCATCTTTGTTATGTTCCACAGGATCTTCATACATATTTCTCCAAAATGTATCTATTTCTTCTTTTTTGGTGGTGTTTTAATTCCTTTTGCCTTTTTTCCCAATTCCCTATAAAACCTTTTTGGATCATCAATAAATTTATTATTTTGTACTTTTCCTTTATATTTATCTGCATATCTACGTTTTTCTGCCTGTGCTGATATTTTTAGTTTATTATTTGTGATAGTGCATGATAGATCCTGATCTGTTATGATACTGCACATTGCTTTTATCACTTCTAGTTTTCTGAATATTTTTGTTGATCTGGATGGATGCTTAGATGGCTGGATCTTAGATGGATCTGGATAGTGCAGTGGTGCAGCGGTAGCGTTGTTGCCTCACAGCAAGAGATTCTCCAGTTCAATTCTCAGCTGTGGTGCTTTCTGTGTGGAGTCTGCATGTCCTCCCTGCATTTGTGTGGGTTTCCTCTCGGTGCTCCAATTTCCTCCCACATTACAAAGACATGCATCTGGAGCATTTCTCCCCAGGTCTCTGCTGAAAATTGGCTTTGTTCCAAGTCGGACTTTCCCTGTAAACATGTTAAATAAAAATAAAATCTGTTCCCTCTTCTAACAGTGACACTTCTTGTCTTAATTGCTTTATAGTTTTCAGTATTCGATACTTCCATGATGACAATTGATTTCTCCCCTTCCTTTCCCTTACTACCCTATGTTTTTGTAATAAGACTTTCTCTAGGATTTAACAAAATCCATTTAGGCACAATGTAGAGCCTACATAAAATGTTACAATGTCTGTGTACACATATTAATGATGGCACATTGCAGAGGGAGAGCCGAGGGACACAGTTATTGAATCAGTGCAGGAAGAGGTGTAGTGATAACCGTGTTCATAGAGGGGTAAGAGAATCCCTGCACTGTGCTAGTGTATTATTTTTATCCAATTTATTTTTTTAAAAAAACATGTTTGTGCTGCATGGTGTGGAGTGCAGCAATGGTAAGCAGCGCTCACAGATAAGACAGCAGACACCTGTCAAACATCTAAAAATAGAAACCAGATGTCATTAATTATTTATTTAGATATGATGTTTAAGCATATCTAAGAGTGTTTGGGCAGTGTGGCACTGTGCTCAGCACTGCTTATAAGTAGTTTTATTGTATATCTGAAGGTAGACCGGATTTCTTGAAATCCACATAGCTAAATGGGTAGAGTGATGGCTTCATGTGTAGTTGGTCCAGGGTTTAAATACGTGGAAGGGAAATAAGTATTTTAATTTTAGTTTTAATATACAAATTTTGCAGACTAATTTAAAATCATGCCTCTGCTGTGCTC
Source organism: Protopterus annectens (assembly GCF_019279795.1). Classification (NCBI taxonomy): domain Eukaryota; kingdom Metazoa; phylum Chordata; order Ceratodontiformes; family Protopteridae; genus Protopterus; species Protopterus annectens. Next base: position 241,086,472 of record NC_056737.1, read on the forward strand.
TGCTAAGCATTGCTGAGACCTGCTAAGATATTCTAAGCACTACATAAACATGGTAACAGCTGCCAATGTTTATGCACTGTGTGACTGGTTTGCTCTGCTAAGACTCCAGTTCTGTGAGTTTTCACACTTTTTAGCTCAGCTGCGTTTACGTTTACGTTTACATGGTGCTAAGCAATGTGGCACTTTTTTAAATGTTGCTGAATGACATGTAAGGGTGGGAAAACAGCCTATATTAAGCCCAAAAGGTGGGAATACAGCAGAATCCGTTGGTGTTCTACCTCTGACTGGTGCTATGTCTGGTGTTGGCAAAGGTTCATGCTTTCGGACACAGCACTGGGGCATTCTGGAGTCCAGGGTCATGGTTGGACTCCTAGTTAAAAACCATGAAGACCGGTAGCTGCAGGGAAGTTTCCAGGCCTCAGAGTGTAAGGTGGAGGCCTGGGACCGGCTGGCCAGAGAACTCACCAGTGTTACCGGTATCCCCCACACAGATGAATAGTATCATCACCACCATGATGACCTGAAATGGCAAAAAGGGGAACTATTGGAAACCTGTATCCAAGAAGCTCAGGCAGGGAATGCCCCACAAATATGTAAGTAATTTTACCTCTGTTTCACCAATATCTAATTTGAATGTCTGCAAAACTGGCATGCAAAATGGTGTGCTTCTCTCCCAACAGCTGCAGAAGAGTGGGCTCGCAATGTTGAGTCGCACGCCAGGCGCCTGGCTAGGTTGTGCTGTGATTGTGGTGAGTATGGATGTATTATGCTAACTGTAGTGAAATAAGCAAGAAAGGGTAAGGCATTAACTACATGAAATATATACAATAAAGTCTATAGTGCAATAAATGTGGAATTAGAGCTGTATTACAAGAAATAAATAATGACAACTGTTGTGCAATAAAAACATGAAACAATACCAGTAACTGCATTAAAGCATATACAATAAAGTCTGTAGTGCAATAACTGTGGAATTAGAGCTGTATTGCAAGAAATAAATAATGCCAAGCATTCTGCAATAAAACATGAAACAATACCATTAACACCAAGGAAAACGGTGTACATCAGGATTGTCTTGTTGTAACCATTGCAGTAGAGCTGTATGGATTCAGGCTATAAGGTAAGGTGCTGCAATCAAGTATAACACTGTAATAGCTGTAGAATGCAAATCTCATGGCTGCCAATTGTATTGTTTAACTCATATACTACCGTTCAAGGCTGTCTCTAGGCCAATTTTGTTCACATACTGCTCTGCCATCTACAAACATTAGGTAATCAAGGTATATGGGTGAGGTAGCCTACTCCATTAACTGATATTGTTTGTTGACTTCACAGATATTTCAGCCCACTTACAATAAATTGTATACACTGGCATTGTTTATGCTAATATATAGCATACCTACTGTATGCATTATGCTTGTATTTAATGCATGTATGTACTGCTGTCACTGCAGTGTAGTATAACACTGTAGTAGTACTGCCAGATCATATTTTGGTGCCAGGTAAGCTCTAGGCAAATATCAGTCAGTTAGAAAACAGCAGCGACTCAGTTGCTCAGTTTGTTAAATGCTCTGTATATGGTACATTTTGTCACACACAGGCCAGGGTTCAAATCCAGTGGTATGTAGCATGAAATATTACAGTAGCAGTCACATAATGCTCACAGATTCTCTCTCCACAGTAACTACAGGTAAATGGATGAGGTAGCCCATATTATGAGTAGATAAATGTGTGTCTAGATTTCTCAGACTGTTAAAATCATTAGCAAGAATGTGAAAAATCAGCAATGTGCAGTCGGAAATAATATGTGCAAGCCTGGTATGGCTGTATGCCTGGAGTGTCTGTTAAAAGTTGCAGCAGTCGATTAAAACATTCCATGCAGATGTCCCCTGCAGTCACTGCTATTTGGTTCTATTCCCATGACTGCTGTTTAATTTCTGTACTGTACACATACATGTCTCTCAAGTGTCACAGTTTCACGTTATGTACTTAATAGTGTGTAATCTACCTGTTACAGGAATACCATGGCAATGAGTACCTAGATTGCAAAGTATCACCATTCCAGCCCATAGAAGACATCTATAGTTATATAGGTCTACCTAATGTGCATGCATTCTGTGTAGGTGTGTACCTGCAGTTGTTACCATTTGGCCCATAGTGTCCCATGCATATAGCTTGAGAGATATGTATGTGCTACATCAGCTACAGGAGACTTGTACTCATTGTACACATAAAGAAAATACAGACCCAAAGAGTAGATAGTAGTACTGTTGTCAAGGAAGTAAGCTGCAATGTTATTAACAGACTGATTTTCTCTCTCTCTCCCCACCCCTTAACTTCATTTATTTATTACTGTTATTCATTGGTTATGGTTTACTATTAACATATGTTGTTACATTAACTATTTATTGGGGTATGTGTCTTATTATTGTTATGTATTACAATGGATGCATATTAACATATCTTGTTAAATTACTTGTTTTTTGGCCTTATGCTGTAACTGTTACTGGCATGCTGTTATACTGACTGTTCTGTTATTTATTGTTGTGTTTTACATAATATGCATTGATATGAAAATGCATTATTTCCCATGTTCTGCCATGCTGTTATTACTATCAATGCTTTGTTAATAACAAACCTGTACTTATTGCTATGCCTCCATTACCACAGCACGTCAGAGTAGGCCAGTTTATGGTGATCCACCTACCTTGCCTCAACTGGCTGTGGCACCGAGTCCTAGTATGTCTGGGACCCAGGCCAGTGGTGGCCCTTTCACTGCCCCTGCACCACCTGCGGTGTTGGGTAGAACTGCCTCAGGGGACAGGGCCTAGCCTCCCCCTGGGAGCGGTGGTGGAGGGGCTGCAGTCAGTCAGGATTAACCGCTGGTCATGATGCACAGGATTGTTCATTGCAGCTATTAATGCCACCTACACCAGATTGATAGCATGCTAGCCAACCTGGTGGAGCAGTCTTGGCCTGGTGCCCAGCCTTCAGCACAGCCACCCTCATGGGCAGTGAAGGTGCAGTGTCGACTGTCCTATGGGTGGGGATGTGAGAAACACTGCTGCCATCTAGAAGCATGTGTGACTTGGATTCCATAACATCCTCCCCATCCAAGGTGTTCACCCCCCTGATATGTCACACACAGCCCCTGTCTAGTGTCTTGTTTGTCTTGTCTGTCTGAAACTCATCTTCTCCTACCCAACTTACCTCCCCACATATACCTATGTCCCTTCCTCTACATTCCACTCTCACCATAAAAAAAATGGGAATGTTGCACATGTGTCCACTGGACACCACTAATTTGGTCTAATTGGCTTTACAACACAGTTATATTGTCCTCACCCCTCTATCTGGGGTTTGAGAGTCCAAATTAATTTACAAACTTTGTCAAGATGCACAGCTGTTGCTGTACAATATATGAATAGTTATGGTTCTTTCCTGCACTCTTCCTGCACATCCCTAACTGCCTTCCACTATGTTTTCCTCCCTGCTTGCCCCATTTCACTACTTTGCTATCACCCCTTTATCTTTTCTTTATATGTTTTTAGTGTGGATTTGTATGGAGCGGTGTGGTGTGGTGCCCCATGCTGCTTTGCTTAGCTAAGCTTACACGAGCTTTAATGATTAAATGTGTTTATTACATTGTTTGACACATGTACAAAATAAACACCTCGCCTACAACCCACTTTATTAACCCACCACTCCACACAGATCTGACTTAAAACAGGTTTTCCCAGCAAAACATAGTTATTGCCACTTACAGTCATTAGACATGAAACTGAAATTAAAACTAATGGGAAAATGGGAGTGTACCTTGCACCCTGGTGCAATAATACACCAGTAGACAGCCATAGACATAATAATGGATGTAAATGAGTCTTGTGATAGCAGGTATATGTGCACTTTTATCAGGAATTTTGTGGAAAGGCAACAGTGCAAACTACATGTACAAATGGGACCCTTGTGCAGAACTACAGCCATATAAAGCCATGCACATACTGATGGATGTAGAAATGTTTGTCACAGCCTGTATATGTGCACATATATCTTGCAAATCCACCTGCTTTTAAAGTGACTCAGTAGTGCAGTCTGTTAAATGCCTTCCATGCAATACATTTTGCCACACACAGTCCTGGGTTCAAATCCAGTTTTATGTTGCAGTTCAATTATATTATTGTGAAGACAGCAAGTAATGACTGAGTTATGCAGTCCTAATCTGCACAGTGTACTGCTAGATAATGAACTGCTACCCAGTTTTGCAAGTTAGAGGCCTGCAGGTAGGGACAAACTGCACATATCTGTATACCCTAAATATATGTTGCCTACTACATTGGCACCATTGCATAACAGATGTACTGTAATTACATGCCTCGATCAGACTGTACCGGGTACCCTTGCTCTGGCTCTGCCATAATGACATGGTTGACACAGCTGCCACAGTTACACATACAGCTTGCTGTCCTCAAAAGTGTCCACACTTCCCCCTATGTGCGCTAGGCTGCAGCAGTAGCTGCAGCCTGTAGCATACACAGCTATATGTAAAGGTAGCTGCCACACACCTACCATACCTCCCAACCCCCTAGAACAAGGGATTTGGACACAGCCATATGTAATGGGAGGACTAAGGCCCACAGATAGGGACATGTGTAACGGTTTGCCCCTACAAATATACTAGCTTGATAGAATAACAGCTATTGCATTAGCATGCATATTTTGATGGGTATGAAGTCTGACACTCAAGTGTGCCTCTTTCCTTACTGACTTCTACCCACAATGTTTGCCAGTGAACTGCCAGATGATCACAATGTCATGGGACACTGAGCACACATATGAGGTGAAACTGGAGATACTCCATGAATCTCTACAGTTGACAGTTATGATACTACCCTCTGCAATGCTGTACTCTTCACACCTCCGTAATGTCCATCTTAACAACTAAGAAAGGGGCCCATGTCTACATGAAGGCCTTATATATTGCACTGTGGTGGCATGTCACTGGCCAATAATAGTGTAATTCAGCTGCTTTGGCTGCAATTAGCAATTCTAAGCCATAGATTGGTGCAGGGGCAATTACCTGCTAATGAGCAGTACCTTAAAAAGGCAAGCAGCTGCTTATGGGGAACAGGTGGGTATGAGACTTAGTTTACATGGACAGCATATTTCCATAAGATTACCAGAAGCAAACTTCAAAAAAGGAGTATTGCACTCCATTAGGTATGTATTACATTTCTCCATATAACTGGATGCAGATGGGAGGATGGAGGTATGGGGAACAGAGATTACAACATTAAGCCAGTCATATATCTATGGTATTGACATGTCAGTGATACTCTACTGTCCTACACCTACAGTCATGCCTCTCAACTGTCCCTGATTTTCAATCACATCTCAGTTCTGTCCCTGTCAATCCCTCCTACAATGGTTGGCTGTCATAGGAAAACTAGTGGATTACACATAATGCATTGTGACAATAGTTAAGGGTGTACACTCCTGTAATGTCAAATGATGTACTTTAATTCACCTCCCTCATTCAGTCACTGTCTCACATACATAGTTCTAGCATTTTAAAAGTGTCCCTGAATGTCCCTGATATACTCTGGCTAAGTACCAGTTTCTGTTTACATATGTCCCTGTTTTTTTGACAGCTATGCCTAACATACCTGCCAACCTCTTACAGCATGAAACCAAGACAAAGTCATAACTTATGAGGGGAAAGGCTCAAACCCAGGGACAGTGTTTACATATTTGTTAGAGCTCCACAAGTTTGTGTGAAACTGACCAAAACTATGAGGCAAATATCCTGACATTCTGCAAACATCTGTATAGTTGAGAAGTATGATGCCTACAGGGAACATATACTACAGCAGGTTTGCATTGTTTTCTGTCATTGTGGTACACTGGTGTTACTGGACTGTCCCCATATAGTTGTTGTAATAGCACACTGTTAATTGTCTGGCAGTGGCCACATGACATATCAGTGAGAGTTTGCCCATAGGAGACACACCACAGTAGATGGCAGTACAGCTGAATGTGTCACGGCACACAGGGACATACCCCAGTATTGTTACTGTCTTGGTGGTATGCAAGCACATAGGGTGTTGCCAGATTGTGGGTATGATGTGTGAGGGAGCAGTGGATAGTGCAGGCCTTATGGGTGTGCTGGATCTGTACATAGTGAATGTCCATGTATCTGGTCCTGTAAGGTGTTCCCCTTTTTGTTGTCTTTCAGGAACCATGTACCGCAGAAGACATGCCCCCTTCTCAGATGCAGTGAATGACATAATACTGGGTGACCTGAGACAGCACCATCAGATCTTGTTGTCCAGGGGGAGGCATAATCAGGAGCATAGGGTAGCATTCTGGGCAGCCCTTGTATGGGATGTCAATCAGATTGGCCAACAGGACAGGACCTATGAGCAGGTCCGACATCGGGTCATAGACATGATGAATGCTGCATGACTAAGGGTAGCTGCTGTTGCCAGAGATTGTGCCACCACTGGTGGAGGGGCCATGACAGAGCAATGACTCATGGCCACAGAGGAATTCCTGGCAAACCTAGGAACACATGACAGCTCCCAGGCATCCATCACATCATACATCGTGGAGTTGGAGGCCACAGTGTCCAAAGCAAAGGACTGTCCAGGTAAACATACTGTGTTCACCAGTGTAATACTGTATCAGTCATTGTGGCAGGCTGTACATAGCTGTACATGGATGTTAGGTCTATCTGCATTAGGAGGCAAGTTAGGGTTTACACTTATTTGTGCACACATACTCAGAATGTCAGCAATATAGCCAGTATCACAGTAGCTACTGTACATGTGGATATGCAAAGAACTGGCAAGGTCCCACACAGGTGGATTGACAGAGGTGCTCGTAGGAGGACTGCTGCTCATCAACCATCTGTTGCAGGTGTTACATCACAGGTCAGTAGGTACCTGTTTCGGGCAATCATGGAGGCACAGGCACGTTTTGAACACAACACCAGACAGATGCTTAGGGTTATGGATGCAGCACAGTATGACATCTGTGACTGCCTCCACCACATTGGGAACACCCTGGATTGGTTCACTGATGCAATGGACAAATGGTGAGATGCGACAGTGTCAATCTTGGACTGCATATTGCCTCTGCTAGAACATCTGGTAGGAGTTGGGTGTTGGACAAGTGGACGTAGGTAAGCAACACCATCTGTTGAGAGTCCACGTGGCCATGCACAGTCACACTCCCATAGTTGTAGTACCTCCAGTGCTACAGAAGGAAGTGTGCTGTTCACACCATGATGTGGCAGGCCATAGGAGCATGGTCCTGGGCAGTCCCAGCGTTTTGCAGTCACTGTCAGGTACTAGCTCTGCATCAGACCTTGGGCATGGTGGTGCCAGTGCTACTCCTAGCAGAGCTAGTTCCCATGTTCATTGCCAGAGACAGTGAACTGTCCACTCTACCATGTACAGTCCACAACTGTCCAACATACACACATGTAGGGCTAGCACTGGGCTTGACTGTGTACACACACACACTCAAACACCACTGTCTCACGCAGGTCACCTACAGACACACATGGCACCTCTCCATGCTCATCTAACCCACACCCCTTCCTGACTCACACACATGCTGTCAACTGTTTGGCACAGCCTAGGCCTCTGGTACTCCCACACCACACCCTGTGCATGTGATGATACATGTGCCAAATCCCTGCCATCCATGTTGTTGATGCAGGGAAATGCTACTATTTGTCTATATCACTTGACATGTACTTGTGTAGTGCAGTATTGTTTTGCCATGCCACTTGTAGGCCACAACAGGTACTATATGCTGGCATGTGTCATGACTACACATCACGCTTTGTGTATCTTTGTTGCATGATGTTGGACAGGTGGTAGTGTTACAGAATGACAGTTGTGTCATAGACCTGTGTATGTTTCTATTCCAGGAGTCTGAGGGGATACACTATGGATACATGGCAGCAATACAGTGTCACAGGATGGCATTTTAGCACAGCAGATATATGACATCAGCAAGGTACGGCTGTATATGTACATGGCTCCCTAGATGCATATTTGTAGAACAGTCTATCAGGGACAATGGGGGTAGTCAGCATATTCATGCATTCATACTTTGTAATAAGGTCTGCTATCCTTGCTACATGTCACCTGGGTTATCTGAACTTACAAATCTAGGAGATGTGGTGATGGAGTTGACACATCTACAAATATCCTGTGTCCGGGTTAGACAGGTGGCAGACATCAGTTATGATTATGTATTGGAGAGCAATTTAGGGCCATTAGTTAGTCACATGGCCAAAAAGTACATAACCATTGCACAGAGATAACCCATATGGGCTTATTTGTAGTGTTGCATGGGGATATATTTACACAAATACGAGTTGGCTGCTGTGAGATTAGAACCCTTACCTATCTACTATTACACACTATAGTTCACAGTACTTATGGCATGTGTCACAGAGTTTATCTGACATTAAATTATCAGCCAGTGTTCTTAAGGTGGATGACATTAGCAGGCCTATTAGAGGAGGGCACTGTCGTGACCAGCAGCTAGTTACAGGGCCATAAAATGCATAACCATTGCACAGAGATATCCCATACAGACTTGTCCATATTGTTGCATGGGGATATACTTACACACACACATACACACACACACCCACACACACACACACACACACACACACACACACACACACACACACACACACACACACACACACACACACACTAGACTGCTGTGAGATTAGAACCCCTACCTATCTACTATTACACACTATAGCTCACAGTACTTATTGCATGCGGCACAGCATTTATCTGACATTAAACTGTCACCCAGCACCCTTAAGGTGAATAGCATCATCAGGCCTTGTAGAGGAGGGTACTGTAGAGCCAGCAGCTAGTCACAGGGCCATAAAATGCATAACCATTGTACAGAGATAGCCCATACAAACTTGCCCATAGTGCTGCATGGGGATATATACTACACACAGTGTTGGCTGCCACAAGATTAGAACCTCTACCTATTTACTATTACACACTATAGCTCACAGTACTTATTGCATGTGCTATGGGTTACATCTGTTGTATATGTGATTGCAAGCACAGCACTTGTGGAGTATGCAAAGTAGCCTTGTGTTAGACAGCATGTGTGGTCTGCAGAGTGATACTGCTTGGTACTGTTATTGTATCTAGTGTTCTAGGTATCCTTACTATGTGTGTACAGTTAGCAGTATGGCCATATGTGGCTGGTTGCAGTTACATAGGCAAACATGTGGCCAGGGATAATATGGCTTGCCCAAGGCATGCATTGAACCATTGTACAATACAGCACCTGCTCACCTGTGTCTGTCTATAATGTGACATTCCACAGGTACAGGGGTCTGTGGGTGAGTGGATTATGGGCAACTGTTTTGATGTATGAGTGCAGATAACCTCAGCATTCCAAGGGTATGCGGGGAAATCCATACATACCCCCCCCACACACACACACACACACACACATATATATATATATATATATATATATATATATATATATATATATATATATATATATATGGATATAGCAGGGATGTCTCTATAAATGTTGCTGTGTGTGTACATTATGTATATGAGTTCTGAAGATATATGTAGAGAGTCTATGTATCATTGTAATATATATAGCTATATATACATATATATATAGGTGTATGTATATGGGGTACATATTGATAGATATACTAAGCATGTGGAAGTGGGATAGGGTCAGACAGATATGTATAAGTAGCTGTCTGTATGTACAAATGTATTTCCACTTAGCAGGTCCTTGTGAGGAAGAGGCAACAGAATTGCTCTCAAGTTATCTAAGTGTAGGAGCATGCCTAGTGGGACTGTCAGTACTTACAAGGTGACTCCAGGCCAGAGATACCTGCACTCCAAGCCAGGATTTTGTGTGCTACAGGCATTGGCAGCTGCACCTATATCTGCAGTACAGCATTTCCCTGCATACATCTCAACTGTACAGATTTTCGGAGAATGTCCAGATGTTTACCCCATATTTCTAGTCCATTACACATAAAATTGTGGTTTTCTGGCAAATCGCTGGCAAATCATTGAGGGTTAAAATCATAAAATAATGGCAGACATTTTAGTTTCAGACTTCATACCCTTCAGAAAATTCATGCTAATGCAAAAGCTGTTACTCTATCAATTTTCTAAGTTTGCAAGAGCAATATTTAAAAAGTGTCCTTATTTTTGGGCCTTTGTTCCCCCATTATCAATGGCTTTGTCCAGATTTCTTCCTATAACAGGTTGAGAAGTATGTTTCCCTGACATTGTCCATGGCATTCCCCAGCTGTGTGCTGTAATTAATATGTGACTGGGGTACATAATGTAACACCACATACAGGGTGACAGTCTGCATACCTCTCACTGTACATGTTTTTGCATAATGTCCAGCATTTCACCCCATACGTCTGGCCTGTGCTTCAAACATTTGTAGTGTTCTGGTAAAATGTTATATAATGCAGTCAGTGAATAGTACTAACAACAGACAGACATTTGAGTGTTGCACTTTATATCCTTCAGATATTCTGTAGTGATACAACCCACTTTTATACTAGCCACCTTCTAGTTTAATCAGGGCATCTGAATGTCTGTCTCTAGTTTTGGCCCTTTGTCCCCCCATTCTCTCTGGCTTTGTCCAGCTTTCATGCACTAACAGACTGAGGGGTATGACAATCTGTGGGAACACCACCATATGACTATATCACATGCAAAAGATGTGGACACTGCCAGATTCAAACCATCAACACTATCATCCATTCTAATGTCCCTAGCCTACCGAGCCACACAGGTTGCCAGACAGGGATGTGTCATTCGTCACACAATCAGCAGTATACAGACATACATTGTCATCCCTGCATTACATGAGACATAGCATCTGTGGCCAAGTTCTATGTCACAGCCCTGGAATTGGCTGGTCTGCTGATATATTATTGCAGATTTACTGTTACAGCAGTTGTATGGGTACACTGATGTGTTGGGAGTGTGGGACGAACAGCCCATGATCTGCTGGCATAGACAGTTGTATGACTGTTGTGTGACCCCACTGTTTGCTATATCCCTTTCATAAAGTACTGGATTTTTCAGCCATGTGGCCTAGTGCATATTATGGAGCACATACTATTGGACAGAGTGCCTGTTGTACCAAGTGGCTGTTAGATCTCTCTAGTAGCCCACTATATTCCCTTGCATACATGCGGCAGGTTCATACATATGCTACCATACTGTAGTAAACCTTACAGGTTGTGAATAGGTGTGTGACTTACCTTGCATATGCAACAGTTGACAGACCTGTAGCTTAGGGCTGACTCTGTCTGATGCACACAGTATACATAGGTTCAAAGGTTCATAGGTAGGTACTAGGCTATTGGTCCAAGGGCCTAAGTAAGCCTAGACAACAAGGTTCCCTGGCTTATGCACCCAAGAAAGTTATTTTCCTGTGGCCCTGTCGAGCAGAGCCATAGACGTGATCCCCGGAGTGTATTTCCTATTTCCCATCCACTGATCAAGATTTTTCTTGAAGAGTGCTAATAAGGAACTTTGCTTGACATAGATGGGTAGCTTGTTCCAGAGTATGAGAAGTCTCTGGGACAGGAATCTATCCCTCCATCATGTCCTGTTTATTGTGGTGACAAGGTTTAGGTCCCTAGAGCTTGTAGCTCTGAGGGATTGGGATTTCTTTAGGTGTAGCATGTCCAACAAATCTGGGTTTGACATAGCTTTATATGTTAGGCAGAGATCACCTTGGAGTAGGTGATATGCTACAAAGTAAAGCTGGAGTTTTTTGAGATGGTCAGTGTAGGGCATCTGTTTGAGGCCAGTAATCCTCTTTGTGAGGTACTTCTGTGGCCATTCCAGCTGCTGCAGATGACTTGTGAGGTACATTCCAAAAGGGGCGTTGGACTCTATAATGGGTCTAATGACTGTCAAGTAGAGGGGAACAATGACCTCTTTTTCCCTAGATGAGAACACTTTTGTGATGAGGTGTGCTATGTAGAAGGATTTCCTGACTACTGTGGTGATGTGATTATCAAAGGAGAGACTACTGACCACCTGGGTCCCAAGATCTCTTATCACACCTTCAGCGGTAAGTAGACTGCCACCTATGTGGTAGTTCATGGATACAGAGTTTTTTCCAAAGGGGATGACAATGCACTTTCTGGCATTGAGCTTGACGCCATGGCTCTGACACCAGGCATCTGTCTCAGTGAAGCCTTTCTGTAGGATGTCCCCATCATTTGGGGACTTGATTATGGCTCCTAGTTTGCAGTCATCTGTGAACTTCATTAGCCAAAGGCCTTTTGTGTTAGCCTGTACTTCAGAGAAGTAGATACCAAACAGGAGAGGTCCCAGGACTGAATCCTCTGGTACTCCACCTGTTACTGGTTTGAAGTCAGATTTGGAGTCTGCTACTTTAACAGTGTGGGTTTTGTCAGTGAGCCAGTTGGCAACCCATCCTGTGATGTAGGTATTTATACCTAGTTTAGTGAGTTTAGCTATAATTCCAGAATGGGGGATGGTGTCGAAAGCCTTGGCGAGGACAAGATAGGCTGTGTGAACCACCTTACCCTAATCTATGGCTTTGGTGACTGCCTCAAAGAAGTCTATCAGGTTCTGGAGGCATGATCTGCCTTTCACAAACCTGAACTGGGTAGGGTGCAGAGTTTGGAGGTTACCAATGTCTTTGTTTATGAGTTCAATTATGATATGTTCCATGGCCTTACAGACCAGGCTCATCAGGCTAATAGGGCAATAGTTCCCAGGATCAGTGGTGGCTCCCCCTTTGTGGAGTGGGATAACTGTTGCTGTGTGCCATTCAGTGGGCACAAAGCCTGATGTTAGGCTATGATTGAACATGATGCTTAGGTGGGGAGCCAGTTCGTTCTGAAGTTCGTGTAAAACGCAGCCTGGGATGTTGTCCCAACCAATCCATGGATGCTGTGTTTTTGGCTTTAGAGAGTGCAGCTTTTACTTGTGTAGTTGTGATTACAGTGACTCTGCATTCTTCCTGTATAGATATGGGCCCTTTAGGGGGCGAGAGGAGGGTAAAGTTAGCACTGAACTTATCTGCCAGGATGTTGGCAATATCAGTTGGTTCTGTAATTTTCATGCCGTTGTGCTGTAACTCAGAGCAGATCTGTGTGTTGCCATTGAGATTCTTGACATAGCTATAGAATGCTTTGTGGTTGTCCCTAGAATCAGTGGTGATTTTGTTTTCATAGCTAGCTTTGGAGGATCTTATAAGGGATGTCAGCTTCTTACTGAGGCTGACCAGGGAGCTCATCCACTCATGGGATTTTACTCTCTTTTGCAACAGTTTCTTCCTTCTGTTGTAGAGTTTGTTTATGGCAGGGGACCACCTGATTGGCTTCCTTTTTTTGGAGGATAGCATCTTGGTTCTATTTGGGATAGCACGATCCATGCACTCGTGTAAGTGCTTATAGAGTGCATTTGTGTTGGATTCAGCAGTCGTAACTTTATTGTCCATCTGCATGGGTGTCATGAAGTTCGCCACTTCTGTCTTAAGAAGCATGAAGTTGGCTTTGGAGAAATTGTTTACCATGGTTTCCTTAATGGGAGGTGGGGGCGGGATGCGGATATCTAGGGTGATTAGCTTATGGTTGGATCTGACCAACGAGGAGTTGACATAAGGTGTGGAACACTAGTCACTCATGTTGGTAATGACTAGGTCTAGACTAGAATATTGTTGCCCCTGGTGGGGATGTGGATAAGCTGATCCAGGGCATTGGAATTTATGAATTCCAGAAAGCGTTGAGCAAAGGAGTTGGTACATGAGTAGTTTTCCCAGTTAATGGTGGGGGAGTTGAAATCATCCATTATTAGGGTGTTTGGTTGAGCCCTGATATTTTCCAGTATATCAAGAAAAGAGGAGTGGGAATCCTAGGGCATGGTGGGGGATCTGTAGCAAGTTACAATTTGGATTGCAGTTTTGCCCAGAGTTAGTTGCACTCGGGTAACCTTGGATGCATTATGCTGAGCAACTAGCCTGGCGGTGTGGATATCCTTAATGAATATGGACATGCCTCTGCCTTTGGTGTTCTGGTCCAGGTTAGGTTGCAGAAAAGTGTGGTATGAGTTATAGCCTGGTAATACAGGTGTGCTCTCTGGAGCCTTGAACCAGGTCTCAGTCACTGCACAGATATCAATGTTCTCCATTTTAAGGAGTGCCTCAAGGGAGTGCATTTTGAGATTTAGACTTCTAGCATTGAGTAGCATTATCCCCAGTTTTTGCTTGCCTGATCCTGTTACGGTGGTGAATTTGTCATTTTAACCTTCCCTAAAAAAGGCACTATAGGGGCAGCAAGAGCCTAAGCCAGTATCTGGAATTCCAGGAGTGGCAGGCGCAGGCCATCTCTGGCAAAGCATCGTGGTCTGTTGACCATGTTGTCCCAGGCAGACAGATACTGGATCCCCTTAGAATGACACCAGAAGCTTAGCCAATTGTTGAAGTCAATCATTTTTTCCTTGTACTGCGGTATCATTCTGGGTGATGGCAGGAGGCTACTCAAGGCTAGGGTCATACCTGCCTGGGCTACAAGATTGAAGAACTCTTCCATGTCTCTTTTCATGTAGTCCAGGGAGGTACATCTCAGGTCATTCACACCAACATGGACAATGACAGAGTCATATTTGTACTTGTTGTGGAGTGACCTGAGTGCGTGGGTTATGTGTCTGATCCTGGCACCCGACAGGAAGCTGACACTATCCTTCTCCTTTTTTAGCCTGATGAGTGGGACATTGGTGTGCCTGACTATAGAGTCACCTATGACTAGTGTGTTGGGTACGTTGTTTTGCCTTATGGGCTGTGGTTGAGTGGCACACTAAGTCTGTGGGCTATGTGTCATTTGGGTTGTGTTGGAGGGTGGAGGTTGCTTGTGTTTCCGCTTTAGAGATCTTTGTTGCTTGAGCAGATTATTATTGAGAACCTCTGCAAATGTTTTTGTGTTTCTGTGTGTGGATTTTGGTGTTGTAGGTTTAGTGGGACTATGTGATGAGTGTGGTGTGGTGCAAGTGTTTACCTTCTCCTCTTGACTGTCAAGTTCAGTCTTGGTTGGAGAGAGCTTTACCTCCAGTTTGGCTAGATAAGTGCATCTCTCACAGGTTGTAGTGTTAGGTGTTAGGAGGAGGGGGTTGTCTGTGTACATGAGGCAATTGCTACATTGCCCCAAGATGCCCAGATTCATCAGATAGACAGAAGATAACACCGGGAGCTGACCCTTGGACATGCCTGAATAAAAGACAAGTGAGGAAAGTGAGTACAAGAGCTGTTTTTCTCTAAGCAAGTGAGTAAAGTACAAAAACTGTTTTCCTCTAGGTAATGAGGAAGGTTGAGTGCTGTAGTAATTTGTAGCTTATTTAGTGCTTACACCAAGTTCTGAACAAGTGCTGAGCAGGAATAAGCAAATCCAAGTACTAAAACTAAGAATCTGTATCTGAACTACACTAGTTACAGGAAAGAACCAAGTGCAAATGCGGGCTTTTAAATCAGAAAGGTGAGAAATAGAAAAACTGCCCAAATTGCAAATAACTACAATTTCTGGGCCAGAGACACTCCTTATGTGGTAAATAGACTACCTAGTGCTTACCACTCCCACTGATAAGCTAGAAGGCTTCCCTCCAATACAGAAAGGCTTGGGGGCCTCAGGAGCTTAAAAACAGTCCTGGGTGCAGCAAATCTGTATCTGGACTAGACTAGTTACAGGAAGGGAGGGAAACAAGTGCAAATGTGGGCTTTTAAATCGGGAAGTTGAGAGAGATGGAAAAACTGCCAAAACGGCCAGTAACTACAATTTCTGAGCCAGAAATCACTCCTTATGTGGTAGATAGGTTACCTAGTGCTTACCACTCCCATTGATAAGCTAGCAGGCTTCCCTCCACACAGACAGGCTTTGGGGGGGGGGGCTCAGAAGCTTACAAACAGTCCTGGATATAGCAAATCTGTATCTGGGCTAGACTAGTTACAGGAAAGGCAGGAAACAAGTGTAATTTTTTTTGTTATAGTTAAGCAGAACACAGGGAGATTTTAGCAAAGATTTTTTTTTTTGCCAATACATGGTTAGGTTCAGGTTGTGTGGGCTGGCTGGCATCATTTTTACTAATATGTATGCAAGTCGGAGTAAGGTGTCAGTCCCTAGGTCCCTAGGTTGTCAGTGCATGTGCTATGCATTGTATCTTGGCCAAGGCAAGGGCATACTGGGTATGCCAATGTCTGCCCACAGGGACAACCTCAGAGGTTTCCTCCTCGGAGTCCACCTGTGGGTGTGGCTGTAGTCGCCTAGGCACTGGTGGGGGGGCTGTGTATCCCTTCCTTTTGCTGATCCTGCTGAAGCTGTTTCCGCAGAATCATATTGTGTAGCATGGCAGATACTGTGAACATCTGTGCAGATGTGGCTGGAGAGTACTGCAGGGCTCCACCAGATTTATCAAGGTACTGGAACAGCAACATCAGCAGCTCAAACACAGACTCTGTGATGTTCCTAGTTTCTCCTTGTTACTCATTATGGCATTCTTCCATTAGTGTGTGTGCATTTCTAATGGGTGTCATCATCCACAGTTCCAGTGCATAGCCAGCATCCCCCAGTAAATGACCATGTGGAATGTCCATCCTAGCAAACATCTGGTACAGCTGTGATGCATGCCAGATATGAGACTTGTGATAACTGCCAGGGCTGCCAGCACATACATTCATGATAATGCCCTGGGCATTGCACACGCCCTGGCAGTTGGAGTGATACCCCTTGCGGTTGACCTAGATTGTACCCTCCTCACCAGGTGGTGCCTTGATGTGTACATGAGTGCAATCTATGGCACCCAGTACCTCAGAGTAGTGTGCTACATGGTAAAAGTGTTGCATACTGCTGGCCCTCACCTCAGGGGTGAGGGGAAAGTAAATGTGCTCACTGGCATCTGGTAGCATGGCATCCAGGAACTGGTGGAGTACCCTGGATGTTGATGCCTGTGAGACCCCCCCATCATGTCTTTGGAAAGTACCTGTAGCTAGTATCCTAAGAGCTACACATACCTTTGTTTACACTGGGATGGGTTCCCCTCTGTTGGCTCTGGGGCTGAGATGATGTAGGCAGAGCTCACTGAGTTCTTGTAGTATGTCCCTGTCCAGACTGTAGCACTCTACAATCTGCAGCTCATGTAGCTCCTGGAAGGTTATCCTGGACCTAAACACTATTCTCCTTCTCAGTCTAGGCCTATGGTCAGCAGCAGCAGCATTGACCTCAGCATCTAGCACATACATATGTAGCAGACCTGCAGCAGCCCCCAGAATTCCTTCAGTTAAAACTCCCAAGTCTGTACTCCATTGGTGCAGAGTCTTTGGGTAAAATCAGATTGTAGGGTGTATGCAACCTTTATAGTGCTCTGCTGTAGGTGCAGCCTTTGTGATTGGCTACCTATGATGCATTCCACCTGACAAGTACATCATTAAGGACTGTTAATGGCCCTAGTTTAAGTGAAACAGGGGTTATCAGTACATAATATATCATTGCCTTTCTCAGCAACTTTTTTTTTGTACAGCCTTCCTTGCTCAGCACTGCTGCGCACCGCGCAAACATGGTCCGCAAAAGTAAACAGTGCTCAGCACTCAGTGTACACACCTCCATGAAAGGTCACACTCAGCATGGGGGGCGTGCCATACAAACACACTCAAAAAGGATGAAGCACGTACCCCAAAGGTAAAAAAAGCTTAGCAGACACTGTACACACACCCCTGCTCAGCAGAATGCCTCACCAAGCAAGCAGGTGCCGCTGAGCTCCAATGAACTTACACGTCCTCAGACACACATCATTTGATGTCAGCTACCTATTCTGTGGACACCAACATGGTTCTGTGCCTACATGGATGGGATCTGCAGACAGGGATACCCATTTTTGCTACTCAGTAACCCCAGCTCATTTGCATGGGGATCCATGCACACAACCTGGAAGCAACACAGTTCCAAGCCCTGCCTCCTTAGTAACAGAACCTTATCACCACTGTAGATACTCCACGCAGGGTCCTATAATACATTACTGTCACATACCAATGAACTTTGTTTTTTATTTTGTTTTTCATAAAAGCATGTTTGCACACTGCTGTGCGCCAAGCAGACATACCCAGATTATTAAAAAAAATAAAATGATTTTCAATTATTTTCCATACGGTTTTGGTCACACAGTGGATAGTTTTGCACATATCTATGTCTGCTATGCTATTTTTGTCCCTCTGACTGAACATTTACAGCCCCTGGTGTCTGTTTTAAATCCTTTTTCTGTGTACACTATGGACACCAACACAGGTACTGTAGGACAGCCTATCTGCTTGTTGGATCACTCTACCGACCTCATTTGCATGCAATTCTCCTGCTTATCAGGTGATTTGCATGCCATGGATACCACCATGTTAGTGTGCTTGTGCATGCCGCTCAGCTCTGTTTACTGGATCGCAAACCTGCTTACTATTGTGTAAGCAATGTGTCACTATGCCTACATGGAAAAAAAGTCTATGCAGGCTTTATTAAATTCCCCCTTTACCTGTTATTAATTTAGCTGTACAGTAATACTGTATATTATATTTACTTCTGTTATATTGCATGAATCTCTATGAACAGTCCTAATTACTATGTTGATTTTTTTTATCAAACTTCTAACTTTTTTGGGTTTTATTGACTTTCTGTAGTCTATTTCTTTCATTGAACTTAATACGTCTGTCCATCTCTATTAAATCAAGCAACTCTTCTCTTAGATCATTTTATTCTAAACTGAGGGTACATGCTTTGTTCTCCATTTCCATTGGGCATTCTACAGAAAGTTCCAGAACATCTTCCTGAGCCACATTTTCTTCAGTTTCATCTGGTGTCATCTGTTGCTCCTTCACATGGGAACTCACTGGCCTATCACTCCACAACATTGTATCAGAGTTGCCACAGTTTCCTGTTCCTTCCCTTGCTGTGCAAGTCCAGCTGAACTTCTGAACTGGCATTCTATGGAAGGATCAAACGTATCTTCATATGGGAACTGATCAGATATTTCCTGCTTCAGTGGTTTCTCCATTATTTGAGGATCCATTACTCTATCCTGCTGTAATGTTATTAGGGTTAGATTTTCTATACTAAATCCTTCACTTTGTATGTAATCCATAACCTCGGTTTCTATTTCTTTAACTTCTCCATTACTGATCTTCTTTACTACTTTTCCTCTTTGTTTTCTTATTTTTTGTATTGTAAAATTTTCCATATCTGGATGTATTTGCCTGTGTTTCTCTTCAAATATCTTTGGTGCTGCATTTTTTGTATTGATTAGTTTTGCTTTCTCCTTTGCATAAATATTGCACCATATTAAATCTCTTTTTCTTTCCCATGCCCATATTTCTTCGAATATCTCCTGTTCCTCCTGTTTCTTCATACCTGGGGGACTCATTGTTCCATGATGCTATGATATAACCTGTGTTAGACTTCCTACACTAAATCCTTCACTTTGCATGTATTCCATAACTTAAGCTTCTATTTTTTTTTAATTTTACTTTATTAATCTTTTGTTCTATGTTCCCTCTTTGTAATCTTATTTTTTGTATTGTGAAATTTTTCATATCTGGATGCTTTTGCGTGTATTTCTCTTCAAATATCGTTATGGTTGCTTTTTTGTATTAATTAATTTGGCTTTCTCCTTTGCATAAATACGGCACCATATCAGATCTCTCTTTCTTTCTCATGTCCATATTTCTTTTTATAACTTTCAAAAATCTCTAGATTTTGTTCTTTATATTTTCTACTTCCTCAGTCACTTCTTTTCCAAACTGTCCAAGGTTTCTTGGTCTTTATAATGTTTTTCATGAATCTGTTATATTAATGAACATACATTTGTAATTTAAGCTTCTGGCAGTTTTTCTTGTGCAAGTATTTTTCTTTCCTCTTATTTGTCTCATGATCTTTTTGTTTATCGTCTGTCTGGAAATTCTGGACTTCTTGCATAATAGTAATAATACATAATTTCTTTTCTTATCCTCAGTAGTCCACTATATCATCTTTATGGTTGTTTTTTGTGATTTTTGTGGACTACTACTTCCTTCTGCAACAGAGGGCCCATCCTCCCCTGAGCCTGGCCTACTACACCCATTGTAGGAGTGTTTCTGTGTCTTGGGGGTTTTACATTCTTTCTAGTCCTGGCACTATTGTGCCTACCAGGATTAGGGACTTTTTATCCTGGGTCTTGTATGCCCAGATATCATTTTTATTTTTAACCTGCTTCTGTCCATGATGCATGCTATATAAAATATAGTCTATATATCAGTGTCATCTTAGTGAGATTTTGTAAAAAACAGGGTCGACCTCATGAAGGTACTCACCAAGCCTTGAGGACGAATTCAATTCCAGCAATACTTCTCTCCTTTACTAGCTGATTTATCATTTCTGCATTCTGAACCCTGAGGCTGATGTTTTACTGTTTTTAATTTCTCCAAGTCTGTTGGGTTTCTGATACCATGATGGGAATAGACTCCATTCCTAATTCAAAGTATGATTAAACTTCATGAAATTTGTACTGTTTTAATCTTTGATATTAGCCAGAAGTGCTCTTCACAGCACCTGCAGTGTGCCCAGTAATGACTCCTTCTGCAATTTGTCCAGATTTACATGTACAGGTAACATATCTAAGTACAACTGTAAATTATTTTTATAAGCCCCATTGCTCTTACTACTATTGGAACTGTCTAGGTCTCCATCTTCCACACTGCCCTTGTTTCCGCCTACAAATCCTGGTATTTTATGACTTTGTGTCTCTCTGTATGTAAGACACTTTAGTGACTATGAGTAGCAATTTCAATGATCAATGCTGCTTTTGTCTTCTTTTTATGGACCGCTATATCTGTTTTTCTCGCATCTGTTTTTGAGCTGTTGGTAATGGGTGATCCAGTGTGATATAAACTTCATCATTTTCTGTAATGCTTTATGGCTCATGTTTCCAGTGCTTTTCAGTTACTTCAGTATTAGGTTTGCACGATCCCAATACAACAGTCTTGCCACATTATTATGTCTTTCAGTATACAGTTCCTCTGCCATTAGTATATCACAACCAGCAACAAGATGTGCAACTGTTTCCAACTCTGTTTTATAAAACCTGCATTTGCCCATTTCTCCCACATGTTCAATGGACTTTGTAAACCAATGTGTACTTAGTCCACAATCTTGGGCTGCCAATGTTAACATTTCGTCTTTTGGTTTAAATTCACCTCTCCTTAACCATTCCTGTGTTTGAAACTGATCAACTTGAGGTTGTGCCAGTAGTTTTCTATACTTACGATCATATTTATGCATTTTCCACATTTCTTGCCTTCTTACTTGCTCCTTCACCTTATATTCTTTTTTTTGTTTGTGGCACATTCAGTTGCTGGCTAATTTTTATCTACTCCTGGTTTGATTTCAATTCCCGCTTGACACCGATATTCTTCTGCTAAAGTAAGCAGGGAAGCCATCTTAGACTTATTTTCCTCATGCATTAAAGCTTTCACTATGTTTGGCCCTTATAAGGTCAGCAAATATGTATGCAGTCCTACGATTGCAGATCTATATATTTAATCAATTTTGAGGAAGCTCATACCTCCTTCAGAATGGGGAATATATAATCTTGTTATAGACTGAGTTTTATAAATCATTTGATGAGCATGAAGCATCTTTCTTGTTTTCCTGTCCAGCTGATCCAACACCTTTTGGGGCTAGTCAATCACTCTAAAACTGTACGTTAGGATAGGAGGAGCAAACTGGTTTAAAGCTTGGACTTTGTTCCTAGATGTCAAGTCTGTTTTCAGTATTAATTTTAGTCTAAAGTATTCCTTACTAAGTTTTATTCGCATTTGTTTATGTTTTATTGTTGATCCTTCATCCTTCATCAATTCCCAAATATTTATATACTCCCTCTCAATCAAGTTATTTTATATTACATTCCTGTCCCAGGTTGATGTTTACTTGGTGCTGCAGCTTTCCTGCTTCAAAGGTTGCTTATGCACATTTATTAAGACCAAATGGCATTCTTATATCATCTGAAAATGTTTTGACCACTTGCAATTGTGCTTTCAGTTACTCAGTCATCTGATGAACTATACAGCTTTAAATTGTCCACAAAAAGAAGATGAGAAGTTTTCTGGGAGCCAAATTGTAGACATGACCTAATCTGTTAGGTAAAGAGCTTAATGGATTAAGGGTGTGTCAAAAGAGCAGCGGTGACAAAGAGTCACATTGGAATATCCCCATTTGAATTTTTTATCCCTGGAATAAGTTGTCCTTTATCATGGCTTAACTGCAAAGTGGTTTGCCAGTGCCACTGTTTCGTGGTTGTTGTAATGTAATCGATCAGTATAGGGTGCATCTTATACATTTTTAAACACTCTTTTATCCATGAATGTGGGATACTGTCAAATTCTTTTTTAGTCTATCCATGCCATACTCATATTCTTCCCCCTTTTACAGTTCTTCATTATGACTTTAACAACAAATGATCCTTTGTTCCATATTACTTTCTTTTGTTATCTTTTTGTTTTATTGCCATGGCTGAGTTTTCTTCCAAATGACTATAAAGTCTGTTGGCATAAATAATTCAGTGTATGTTTTATACGCTGTTAGAAGATACGTTATTGGCCTATAGTTTTTAGGATAGCTTGCAGGTTTGCTCTTAAATAGGAGTATTGTTTTTTTCTATTTTTAACAGGTTAGTGTCTGTTTGGGGTGTGCAAATAAATAGTTCTTATTCACAGCTAAATCTTCATGTAAGGACGTTAATACTTTTAACCAGAAGTTAGGTACTGCATCTGGGCCTGGGGTTTTCCAGTTAGGAGCTTTTCTTAACTTTGTTTCAATCTGTCTGGCTGTTACTTCATCCCATTTCATATCCAAAACATTTGACCATCTTAATCTTTCTTTTACTGCTTCTATCCATTTAGCATCTTTGTTATGTTCCACAGGATCTTCACAAATATTTCTCCTTACTCCTTGTCTCCTACTACTCCTGTTTCTCCTTACGTGGGGGAACTATTGTTCCATCATGGTGTGAAATAACCTGTGTTAGGCTTTCTATACTAAATCCTTCACTTTGCTGGTATTCCATATCTTCAGTTTCTGTTTTTTTTAATTGCTGGTTTACTAATCTTCTTTTCTCTGTTTCCTCTTTGTGATCCTATTTTTTGCATTATGAAATGTTCCATATCTGAGTGCCTTTGCCTGTATTTCTCTTTGAATATCTTTGGGGCTGCTTTTTTTTTTATTGATTAATTTGGCTTTCTCCTTTGCGTAAATATTGCACCATATCAGATAACTTTTTTCCCCACATGTCCATATTTCTTTTTTATACCTTTCAAAAATCTCTAGATTTTGTTCTTTATATTTTCACACTTCCTCAAGTCACTTCTTTTTCCAAAGGTCCCAAGGTTTCTTGGTCTATATAATGTTTTTCATAAGTGTGTTATATTAATGAACACAAATTTTTATTTGACACTTCTGACAGTTTTTCTTGTGGAAGTATTTTTCTTTCCTCTAATATCTCTCTTAATCTTTTTGTATACATTCTTTCTGGAAATTCTGGGCTTCTGCATAATTGTAACAATGCATAATTTCTTGCTTATCCTCGACAGTCCACTCTATCATCTTTATGGCTCTTTTTTGACCTATCAGTTTTTGTGATTTTTGTGGACTACTACTTTCTTCTACAACAGAGGGGCCAGCCACCCCCTGGGCCTGGCCTAGCCCCATTGTAGGAATGTTTCATGTCTTAAGGATTCTACACTGACATTCTTTGCAGTCGTGGCTCCAGTGCACCTACCCAGAATGGACACTTTTTATCCTGGGTCGTGTGCACCTAGCTATCTTTTTTATTTTTTAAATTACTTCTGTCCATGATATATGCTATATAAAATACGGTCTATGTATCAGTTTTATCTTGGTGAGATTTTGTGAAAAACAGTGTCCACCTTGTGAAGGTACTCACCAAGGCTTGAGATTGAATTTAGTTCCAGCAATAATACTCTCCTTTGCTTGCTGATTTATCATCTCGCCATTTGGACCCCTATGTGAGATGGCTGATAGATAAGAAGACATACTTTTTGCATTGTCTTTGAGCCACAGGCTCCAAGGGCATATCCGCTCTACATAATAACTAGTGCAGGGCTATATATCTATGAATGCCAGCCAATACAGGAAGACTTCAGTGAAGATAGCACTACACATATACATCAGATTTGTGATTTGTTTTGTAGATTTTATTAGGTTACTTTGTGTTAATTTGTGTATTTCACTTTATACAACACAACTTTCATAAATACTGCTACTAAGGCCTGAAACCTAGGTTTAAGTAGATATAATACACATAAGAATAACTCATTTGGAATACTCAAGCACAATGCTAAAGTGAGGCATAACAGTGTATGTTCCTTTAATAACAGCTCCAAATACCAGCTCACACTACACATGTACTAACAAGTAATGGCATAACAGTCTTTCAGCTCCTCTTGTAAAAGCACAGTGCTAACTACAGATATTTACAAAACAATATTTGAACAAGACATTTTCTTTTCATTTACACAATTTTTTATTGGTCAAGGCACTTTGAGCAATAGTAAGCTACAGAACTCTCTAATTCATTCCTAGACGCAAATGTAATGCCACATGTAGATATGCATAATGCAGCTTTTAGAAGCATGTTGCCTCTCTTAAGCTCAGAACTAATTAAGTGTCAAGTCTGATATTTAGAATGCAGAATACAAAGATGGTATAGCAGAGCAAGTGGACTAAAATTCTGGTGAGTGCAGTTTTTTAATTACAAAACAAATAAAAAAGAAAAAAAAGATATCAGCCTGATAACATACCTCTGCTCTGTCAAGCACATCTGTCTTGGAAGGCAGAGGAATAGACTGCTACTCTGTATTAAGTGCAACCAGTTAACAAGCTTTATACGATTATTTATTTATTCATTTGCATTTGTTTACTAGGGTAGTCTAACTGGGCAACAAAGTGACCTATTTTCATTGTGGCTCCCGGGGAAAAAGATCCAATAGTACAAATAGTAAAAATACAAATGGTTTGCACACATTTGTTTAGAAAAGTAAAGGAGTTAAATACATGCACATAATAACTTTGTGACTGTAACATCTGCAATAATGCCATGAAATTGCATTTCATATATATAGTGCTGTGGTATAATGAACAATGTCGTTTAGCAAAAGTACATAGAATTGTGGTACAAAAATGCTATTTAGCAATAGCAAGGAGTCAAATTAATATGAGTTAGTGGTTTATTATCTAAAGTAACACAGTAGGAGTTCATACGGTGATATTTGTAGGCAAACTTACTTGCCTCACTGTGATATTTTTCTTTTGTATACATTTTATCCTGGCTGACTAACAAGCATCAATCCTTCCTCAGCTGATCCATCCATTTGTTCAACTTAGGATGAGGGCTGATCATGGCAGAGTGTTTAGGCAACTGCTAAGATTTTTTGATTGATTCCCTATATCTCTGAACTCGGGCAGCTGACAAGCACTCATGCTTGTATGAGGTCCTGCTGTATCTTCCCTTCAATGGTACTGTGCACATTTTCCTCTGCTCCCCTTGATGGCTATTGCTTATCACAGCTTGGCACAAGTTCCCAGTCTCTAGGACACATGCCCTACTTCTGCTTCACAAATGAAGTCAGCGTGCAGCAGAATGGACTACTACCCCCAAGATGGGTCAACTGGTGTCAGTCACCCACTCCCACTTTCAATGGTTGGTTCCTCCAGCACACAGACCAGTAATCACATCTGAGCTATAGTAAGGACATCATCCTATTGAGACAATCTACTTGGGTAGATTTTTATAACAAATGCTATTCAGTGGGTGGAGAGACGATGATTATTAGAATTTATGTGCTTGTCAGGCTAGCATAAAATACATTGTGCATTCTACCTT
The DNA here is from genome assembly GCF_019279795.1 of Protopterus annectens. Taxonomy (NCBI): domain Eukaryota; kingdom Metazoa; phylum Chordata; order Ceratodontiformes; family Protopteridae; genus Protopterus; species Protopterus annectens. Next base: position 241,112,466 of record NC_056737.1, read on the forward strand.
TTTACATAATGAAAATTCATATGGAAACCAATAGTACAGCCCTTCACCCTTTCCTTATGTATTTTACATTGGATCCATGTTGACTCACCAATGGAAATTTCAGGGACCACAGTTGCTCCAAATTTAAATCACTCAAAACCAGTTACAGCAGATCTACCAATACTCCCTAAGCTAACAATACTCCCCAAACTTATATACATAACAATGCCATGATCTTACAACACTGAGAAAAGTGCAGACTCCATTAGAGTTAAATGTGGCTTTGAACAGAATTACTTTGTGGTAATTTCTACCTATAAAATGAGGCTTTGTAAAGCTGACTGGCACCCTTTAAGTCTATGTATGGCATTTTATAGGTTCATAGGTTGGCACTAGGCTATCAGCCCTGGGGCCTATACAAGCCTAGCCATAACAATTCCCTGGCTATTTCTTCCCACATTATTTACTTCCATGGACCCCTGTCTAGCAGAGCGACTGACGTGATCCCCGGGGTGAATTTCTTTTCTCCCATCCAATCGTCAAGGTTCCTTTTGAAGAGGGCCAAAGAGGCACTCTGCTTGACATGTATGGGCAATCTATTCCAGAGTCTGGGGAGTCTCTGGGTCAGGAACCTATCCCTCCAGCATGTTTTGTTCATTGTGATGACAAGGTTTAGATCCCTGAAGCGTGTGGCTCTGAGGGATTGGGATTTCTTTAAGTGTAGCATGTCCAACAGCTCTGGGTTTGACATGGCCTTGTATGTTAAGCAGAGATCGCCTCTGAGTAGATGATATGCGACAGAGTATAGCTGGAGTTTTTTAAGGCGGTCAGCATAGAGCATCTGCTTTAGGCCTCTGATTCTTTTAGTGAGCTATTTCTGTGGCCTTTCCAGTTGTTGCAGATGTCTTGAGAGGTACATACCAAATGGGGTGTTGTATTCTATAATGGGTCTAATGAGGGATGAGTACAGTGGGACAATGACCTCCTTTTCTCTGGATGAAAAGCCCTTAGTGATGAGGTGTGCCACATAGAAGGATTTCCTGACTGTTGTGGAGATGTGGTTATCGAAGGTGAGGCCACTGTCCACCTGTGTCCCTAAGTCTCTTATCACACTTTTGGTGTTTAGTGTACTGCCACCTATATGGTAATTCACAGATACATGTTTTTCCCAAAGGGGATATCTATACATTTCTTGGCATTGAGCTTGAGCCCATGGCTCTGGCTCCAAGCATCTGTTTCTGTAAGGCCCTTTTGTAGAGTATCCACATCATTTGGGGATTTAATAATGGCACCCATTTTGCAGTCATCTGCAAACTTTGTTAGCCAGAGTCCCTTAGTGTTGGCCTGTACTTCAGAGAAGTAGCTGCCAAACAAGAGCGGTCCCAGGACTGAACCCTGAGGTACTCCACTTGTCACTTAACTGGAGCTGTATTTGGAGTCGGCTACTTTTACAGTGTGGGTTCTATCAGTAAGCCAGTTAGCAACCCATTGGGCGATGTAGGGATTAATGCCCAGCTTAGTAACTTTATCTATGATTCCAGAGTGGGGGATGGTGTCAAAGGCCTTGGCAAGGTCTAGATAGGCTGTGTGGACCACCTTACCCTTATCCATGGCTCTAGAGACTGATTCGAAGAAGTCAATCAGGTTCAGGAGACAAGATTGGCCCTTCATGAAGCCAAACTGGGTGGGGTCCAGTGTTTGAAGGTTGCCAATGTCTTTGTTTATAAGTTCCATGATAATACGCTCCAAGGCCTTGCAGATAAGGCTCATCAGACTGATGGGACAGTAGTTTCCAGGATCCAAGGTGGATCCCCCCTTGTGGAGTGGGATAACTGCAGCTCTGCGCCACTCAGTGGGCACGAAACCTGAGCTGAGGCTATGATTAAACATGACACTTAGGTGAGGTGCCAGTTCATATTGTAGTTCATGTAATACACAGCCCGGGATGTCATCTGGTCCCATGGATGCTGTGTTCTTAGCATTGGAGAGTGTGTTCTTTACCTGTGTGGCCGTTATTACCGTAATTTGGCAATCTTCCGGTATTGAGATGGGCCATTTAGGGGGTGAGAGGGGTTGAAGTTTGCACTAAATTGATCTGCCAGGATATTGGCAATATCCTTGGGATCAGTATATTTAATGCCATTGTTGTAGCTCAGAGCAGATCTGAGCATTGCCATTTAGATTCTTGACATAGTTATAGAATGCCTTGTGGTTGTCTTTGGAATCTTTGGCAATTTTATTTTCATAACTAGCTTTGGAGGATTTTATGAGGGATCTCAGTTTCTTACTGAGGTTAGTAAGGGGGTTTTTTGCATCCTGGGATTTTCCTCTTTTCTGCAACAGTTTCTTCATTTTGTTGTAAAGTTTGTTTATGGCAGGGAACCACCAGATTGGCTTCCTTTTTTTGGATGAGAGCATCTTGGTTCTATTTGGGATGGCACGATTCATGCATGAGTGGACATGCTCGTACAGTGCCTTAGTGTAGGATTCAGCAGTTGAACTTTCAGTTCCCGTCTGCATGGGTGTCATGAAGTTTGTCACTTCTGACTTGAGTAGCATGAAGTTGGCTTTGGAGAAGTTTTTTATGGAGGTTTCCTTACTGGGGGGTGGGGTGGGATGTGGATGTTAAGGGTGATTAGCTTATGGTCAGACCTGACTAACAAGGGGGTGACCATAGGTGTGGAGCATCGATTTCCCATGTTGGTAATGACCAGGTCTAGGGTACTGGAGCCCCTGGAGGGACTATGGATTAGTTGATCCAGGGCGTTGGAATTTATGAATTCCAAGAACTGTTGGGCAAAGGTGTTGGTACATGAGTAGTTTTCCCAGTTAATGGCAGGGTAGTTAAAATCACCCAGTATTAGGGTGATTGGTTCTATCTTAATATTTTCCAGTATGTTTAGAAAGGTGTAGTGAGAATCTTGGGGTATGGTGGGGGATCTGTAGCAAGCTACAATTTGGATTGCAGTCTTACCTAGTGTTAGTTGCACCTGGAGAATTTCAGATGCATTGTGTTGGGCAACTAGCCTGATGGTGTGAATATCCTTGGTGAATATTGACACTCCTCCACCTTTAGTGTTTCGGTCCTGGTTTAGTGACCGAAAAGTGTGGTAAGAGTTGTAGCCTGGTATTGCAGGGGTACTATCTGGAGCCTTGAACCAGGTCTCAGTTACTGCACAGATAATGATGTTCTCCATTTTTAGGAGTGCCTCGAGAGAGTGCATTTAGAGGTTTAGACTTCTAGCATTGAGTAGCATTACCTTCAGATTTTGCATGCTTGTACCTGTTGTGGTGGTGGTTTTGTCCTTTGAACTTTGCCTAAAAAAGGCACTATATGGGGTGGCAAGAGCCTTAGCCAGTAACCTGAATTCCAGGGGTGACAGGTATAGACCATTTCTGGCAAAGCATCGTGGTCTGTCGATCATGTCATCTCAGGCAGACAGATACTGGATCCCCTTTGAATGACACCAGAAGCTTAGCCAATTGTTGAAGTCAATCATTTTGTCCTTATATTGTGGTATCATTCTGGGCAAAGGCAGGATGCTACTCAGGGCTAGGGTCATACCTGCCTGGGCCACATGATCCGAGAACTCTTCCATGACTCTTTTCATGTAGTCCAGGGAGGTACATCTCAAGTCATTCACTCCAACATGGACAATGACAGAGTCATATTTGTACTTGTTGTGGAGTGACTTGAGTGCATGCGTTATGTGGTGGATCCTGGCACCCGACAGGCAGCTGACTGTAATTTTCTCCTTGTTCAACCTGGTGAGTGGGACATCAGTGTGCCGGACTATAGAGTCACCTATGACTAAAGTGTTAGGTACGTTGTCTTGCCTTAGGGGCTGTTGCTGGGTGGCACACTGATGTTGTGAACTATGTGACACTTTGGTTGCGATTGGTGTTTGCATTTCAGCTTCAGAGGTCCTTGTTGCTTGGGTAGGTTACAGTTAAGGGCCTCTGCATATGTGGATTTAGTGTTGCTATATGTGGGTGTTGGTGGTGTGGGTTTAGAAGGGCTTTGTGTTGCTTGAGGTGTAGTGTGGGTGTTAACCTTCTCCTCTTGACTGTCTAGCACAATCTTGGGTGGAGAGAGCTTTGCTTCCATTTTGGCTGTGTAAGTGCATCTCTCACAGGTTGTAGTGTTGGGTGGTAGGAGGAGAGGGTTGTCTGTGTACATGAGGCAATTGCTGCATTGCCCCAGTATGCCCAGATTCACCAGGTGGACAGGAGAAATCACCGGAAGCTGACCCTTGGAGATTCCTGGTTTGGTGCTTTTTTTTTTTTTGTAAAGGACAGGTGCTGTTTTCCCTTACCTTTAGCAAGGTACTTTGCAATTATAGGCTGTTTAGTGCCTACTATTAATTTCTCCTTATTAACAAGGAGAGTTGAGTGCTTGTATCAGTTTAAGGCTTCCTAGTGCTTTCCAGCAGGTATTAGAGCAAGTGCTTGTCACAGGGATACTTAAAGATAAGATGGGAAAAAAAATGCACACTGCAGTGTGCACTAGAGAAGTTAGATGTGAAAGTAGGTAACTTAAGTTTTACCTGTTTAAAAAGTTAAGGTTTAGTGGTGAGTTACTATTTTTAAAACAGCAAGACGGATTGAAAGGGGTGGTCACTTTTGTATTCCGGTACTATGGAATACAGTAGGATGCTCAATAAATTTAAATAGTTGAAGGGGAGGGATTTCAAAAATGATGATTTTGTGATTGCTCACACAAGCCAGTGAAAGTAGAGAGGAAATGAGATATATGGTCAGATTAACATAAGAGGCAGGCAACTAGAAAGACAGTGGCATTTCTGCCTGACTCAGAAGAGACAGTGCTGTGGTCTCTTTTGAAGTTTTAATATAGAAAGGCAATAAAGTAATACAAAATACAAAAAATAAAAGCAAACTAACCTTCCTTTCACAGCAAAGTGCAGCAGAGTCTTGATGAGCCTTTCTGGTAAAGCTCTGAAATGTTTTATTTTACCCCTTAAATAGAAGGTTTAGTTCCTAGCTCCACCCCTGAGATAACAAATGATTAACCTTAAGTGACCTCTTCTGTCTTATGAATGAGTCCTTAATTGATCAGTTCTAATTTCTGCCTGACTCAGTTCTAATTTCTGCCTGACTCAGAAGAGACAGAGCTGTGGTCTCTTTTGAAGTTTTAATATAGAAAGGCAATAAAGTAATACAAAATACAAAAAATAAAAGCAAACCAACCTTTCCTTCACAAAGTGCAGCAGAGTCTGGATGAGACTTTCTGGTACATATTAAGCAACCCCAGGAGATTATTAGACTGCCGTGAAAAAAATAGCAATTTAAATTATGCAAGCAGCTTTGGAATACACTGACTTTACAACCAAGTTTTCCAGAGTTTTGAACCTAATATGAAACTTGCTACTAAAGAAAACATACCTTTGTATATGTTGTTTGGGATTTAAAAAATATATGTACATCTTAAAGTACTTATTTCAGTAAAATTCTATTAGAATACTCATCAGTTGTATCCTGTTTTTCCAAGGACTGTGCATGATATTGTTGCTGTCACATGATAAATCAACATGATCTTGTAATTTCTTTTTTTTTTCACAGTCACTGCTGATTTTTGTGTCCATTATGTGCTCCCTGAAATGCCATCCTTCCTGGGACCCTCATTTAGTGAAGGTAATACCATGACATGATTCTTTGCCAGGTGGGTCCTCTGTCTCCTGGGAAGAACATCCATTGACTATCTGGACCTTGCTTGCCCCTGCAGCAATAGAGGATAGGGTGTCTTGCTGGTGCCCCCTTAATGCAGTGATTGCAATGTTTACTTTTGTGTATTAACATTCTGTGTGGCACATTAAGTATTCAAGGAGGGTGGCATGAATATAGCTTATTGAGAGGATGCTACACATTTACTTGATTGATGAAGCCCTTCAGACAGCCCCATCCGTATTGTGAGCAGATGTTTCCCACTTGGTCTCCAGTCTCCGCCAAAAATGCATTAATGAGAAAATTATTACTGTGACATCACCCAGTGAGAGATGTGCAGGAAATGCCTCTTCATTCCTCACTACCCTTTGGTGGCCCCTCTAATATCTGGTTCTCTATCTGAACCTGGATCAGCTTGGTCGTAGTCAGGGCTCCTTCACTCTTTACCACAGAGCTGGTAAATCTACAATTGTTTGTGTTTTGGTCCCCTATCAACTGAGTAAATATTTTTTGACTAGCCAGGTTATAAGTCTGTCCCAAACTGACTTCTCATCTTGAGACGGTGTTATGTACATTGCTCTAATTTAAATATCAAAACACATTTAGTCTTGTTTGTTAGTTTTATGTCTTCTCAGCTTAAGACACCATTAGTATTCTCTTCCTAGTTTTAAAAAAAGCAAACAGTCTCATGTTTTAGTTTTTATGTCTTCTTAGCTTAGGACACTAGCGTGTAGTTTGTTTCCAGTTTAAAAAGCAAACAGCATTCAGCCTCACTTCTTACTTACACATCTTAGTAGGAAACGGCGTCATGCGGTTATGTTCCTAACTTAAACAAAGAGCAGAGTTCATACTCACTGCTTGAGTATCCTATGCTGTTGCCATAATATGAACAAGGTCCTGGTTTAAGATATTCATATTTCTGTTCTGAAATTTCTTCTGCAGTAGCTTCAGCTGTGTTGAACTCTAAACTTAATGGATACTTTTAATATTAATGGCTTACAGGATCTGGCTGAATCATATATAACTACATTTTAGGCAATGTCTCAGTAAAACTTTTAATGATAAATTACATAGACAGCTAGGAGTTTCTTGGAGTGGTATAGTTTTAAATTACTTGCTAAAGAAGACAGCCTGTTTTGTCATGAAAGTTGCTTAATCCTTATAGAGAGGTACATAATAGAATAATAAAAAGGATTTACCTTAAATAGTTTATGCCTTGCTGAATATGTCTTGGGCTGTGCTTTTCGCAGAGAAACCTACATTTCCATAATTAATAATTCTTCACTCAGTTCCTCATTTAGCCCTATGTCTGGGATCTTGAAAGACTGGTCCACTCAGTTATTACGTTATTTGAAGAGAATTGTATGTAAGATTTTGATCAGGTTTCTGATCATAATCAGTTTGCTATGTGTTTGAGAAATGAGTGTCAGTAAATTCACCTTGAGAGAGGGGAGTGAAGCAAAGCTCAAGAGGTGAATCTTGACATCCATTTCAAGAATCTAGTGCTGCTGTATGGACAGCAAGTAAATATAATTACAGGGGAAAAGTCTGGGACAGTTATTAAATACTGCCCTAAAAATTACTTACAGACTGAAATCTGTAACTATTCACTAAAATATGAGAAAAGCTATTCTGGGACAGTTGAGAGTGAAGGAACGTCCTTTTTCTGACCCAGACAATAACAAATGTTGCACACCTCTGAAAGCTCTGTTATGGTTGGATCTCAAGCTACACAAGTGTGTAACAGGTTTCTTTTTTTTTCCGATTTTGGAGTGTAATCATGGTGCTCCATGCACTACAAAAAAGTATTATGCAGTTTTCTGATGTCAGAATAATGCATACCAACCTTGTATTTTTTCACTAACACACCATATTCATTGCATACAGTGAGATGCAATGATTTTCAGTATCACTTTAGGCCTAACTAAGGGAGAGAAGTGACAGTTATGTAAGTTGTACAAACAATATATGAAGCTGCTAGCTGCTATTAGAGACTTCATCATTGCTCTTTTACTTGAAATTTCCTGAGCCTTTGATTACATTGATTTTATATTATCAAAGAAGTTCTTTTTTGGATGTGTCTATTAAGTGTTCTGGTCATTTTATTCAATTAGTTATTTAATAGTTTTAATATTCTAGATTTAAAGTGTTATAAAACTAGTTAGAGAATTGTGTGCTGATGTCTCACAAGTGTCAGCATTGGTCTTTCTTTAATATTTCTGCACACCTGCTTACAGAAGTATGTTTGCATACTAAATATATCATGAATGCAGATGATAGTGTTGGTAAGTTTACATGCCAATGTAGAAAGGGATTGTATAAGTTTATAGGTTTATAAAAGATTACTAGGATAACGGCTTAAGAGCCCTTACAAGCCTAGCTATTATTACCATAATTTTACCTGATTTTTCATCCCTAAGGGCTACAGAATAGCTTAGGTTTGTGCCTATGCCTTTGAGTATTTTATAGACTGCTCTTAAGGACTAGAGGATGGCTTAGGTTTGTGCCTATGCCTTTGAGTATTTTACAGACTGCCTCCTAAGGGCTAGACAGAGGAGACAGACTAAAGGGATAGGGCTTTTAGTCTATCTGCATAAGACATGTTGTTTGCACCCTATATTTTTTTGTGAGGAACCTCTGAGGCTGCTGCAGTTATGGCAAGTTCCTGGTCAAGTACAGTCTTTATTTAGAATTGCTGCACAACTTAGCAGTGATCTGTATAGACATCGATATCTCACAGCATAATCCCTCCTTGTAATTTGTGTAGATGCAGATCTTTCACAGTGTAAGTTTTCCCTGAAATACCCTTGCTGTCTAGACAGATTTTTTTAACTACAAGAGCATCTAGTTTGCACATAGCTGAGCATTACTCATCAAGTCCCTTGCATTATTGACATATTCAATAGTTACATTTCCCTCACTCCTCCCTGGTAGATCAGTAGCCATGGATATGCACTTTCTGATTCTCTCTGTGGCCAGTCTGGTTGAGATGGGTATTCTGAGGCATTGTGGCAATTACCTCATGTACACTGACAAGCCATTTATTCTTAAACAGATAAAGTATGAAAGTGGTGTAAATACACTTTAACTCTGGAGACGTAACTCTCTCATATAACCAAAACGAATTCTACAGAGGTTGTCAGTGACATTTGCGCCATACCGACTGCACAGGGTAATGACCCTGCACATAAAACTACTTATGCTGAGGCACGTACAGGTAACCTTCCTAAAACATTAAGACCTCCTGCACAGTACAATCAAAGAAAGGGTCCTCAGCCTCATAAACATTCTGTTAAAACACCACCCACAGTGACACATAGTAACACTGTATCCAGTGTCTCTACTGCTAAGCCTTTAAGGCAAACCAAAGCACAAACAAATTTCCTGGTCACTGTTTTTTCTATAGTCAGGCACATTGATGTCCCCCTCACATGTCTGAGTAAAGAAAGAGCCTCGGTTAGCTGCCTTTCTGGTGACAGGATCCATCAAATTACACAGGCACTCAGGTCATTGAACCATAGGTACCAATATGACTCAGTCATAGTCCATGTAGGTATTAATGATCTGAGATGTACCTCCCTTGACTATATGAAGCGAGACATGATTGAGCTTGCTGATTGAGTGTCTCAGGCAGGTATGAGCCTGGCACTGAGCAGCATACTACCTTCTCCAAGGATGATGCCATGTTACCAACAGATAATTATTTATTTTAATAAGTGGCTTCGCTTCTGGTGTCAGTCCAAAGAGGTACAATATTTGACGTCCTGGGAAGACATGATTGACAGAGCACACTGCTCTGCCAGGAATGGTCTGCACTTATCCCCTCTATGCTTTTGTTTATTGGCAAAGACCTTTTCCACCCATATAGTGCCTTTTTTAGCCAATGCCAAGCTGATAAACCTCCTGACTTAAATGAAGCTCAGAAGGAATATCTGAAGGTGGTACTGCTCAATGCTAGAAATCTTAACAAGAAACTCCACCCCCTGCAAGCTTTCCTCTCCCTGGAAATTGAAGGCATCTGTCTAGCAACAGAGACATGATTTAACATCATGGAGAGTACCCCGGCAGTGCAAGGTTATAATGCCTTTCACACCTTTAGACCAGCTACTACACTGGAGGGAACTAAAGGTGGAGGAGTTTCAGTCTATATTAAAAACAACCTCACATTAAGACTAGTTAAAAATGTATGACCCACTGGAACTTACACATATGCAACTCACTATAAACAGGGCCTTGTACCATAGCCTTGCTTGTCTTTTAATTTCTCCAAGTCTTTTGGGTTTCCAATACCATGACGGGAATGGACCCCATTCCTAACTCAAACTATGATTAAAGTTTATGATCCCATGTGATATAAACTTCATCATTTTCTATAATGCTTTGTGGCTCATGTTTACAATGTTTTTCAGCTACTTCTATGTTATAATGTTTGCACAACCCCCAATGCAACAGTCTCGCCACATTATTATGCCTTTCGGTATACAGTCCTTCTGCCATTAGTATATCACAGCCAGCAACAAGATGTGCTACTTTTTCCAATTCTATTTTACAAAACCCACATTTGTCTGTTTCTCCCCCTTATCTTAGGCCTTCCTCTTTTCCTCTTACCTGGCAGCTTCATCCTTAGCATCCTTTTCTCAATATACCCAGCATCCCTCCTCAGCACATGTCCAAACCAACTCAATCTCACCTCTCTGGCTTTGTCTCCAAACCGTCCAACTTGGGCTGACCCTCTAATATACTTATTCCTAATCCTGTCTACCCTTGTCACATCCAGTGCAAATCTTAACATCTTTAACTCTGCCACATCCAGCTCTGACTCAGAATAGGGAATATATATTCTTGGTATACACTTATTTTTAAAAATTATTTGAGGAGCTTGAAGAATCTTTCTTGTTTTCCTGTCCAACAAATCCAGCACTTTTTGGGGCCAGTCAATTACTCCAAAACTGTAAGTTAACACAGAAAGAGCAAATTAGTTTACAGTTTGGACTTTGCTCCTAGATGTCAATACTGTTTTCAAGATTCATTTTAGTCTTCTAAAATATTCTTTACTACGTTTTATTCACATTTTTCATGTTATATTGTTGATCATTCACCAATTCCCAAATATTTATACACTCTATCTTGCTCAAGTTCTTTTATATCACATTCCTGTCTCAGGCTGATGTTTCCTTGGTGCTGCCGATTTCCTGCCTTAAAGGTTGCTTTTGCACATTTATCAAGACCAAATGACATTCTTATATCATCTGAAAAATGTTTGACCACTTGCAGTTGCACTTTCAGTTCCTCATGTGATGAACTATACAGTTTTAAATCATCCACAAAAATAATCTGAGAAGTCTTTAGACGTTGTTGTTTTCTAGTTGCCAAATTGTATCCATGACCTAACCTGTTAAGTAGATAGCTTAATGGATTAAAGGCAAGACAAAATAGCAACTGTGACAGAGTTACTCTGGAATATCCCCCTCTGAATTTTTATCCCTGGAATAATTTTATCCTGTATCATGGCTTAACTGCAAACTGGTTTGCCACTGTGTCACGGTTGCTGTAGTGTAATCGATCAGTGTAGGGTGTGTCTTATACGTCTTTGATCCATGAATGTGGGATACTGTCAGTGCTTTTTTCTGTAGTCTATCCATGCCATACTTGGAGTCTTTCCCTTTTTACAGTTCTTGATTATGACTTTATTTAACAACACAGAATCCTTTGTTACATATGATTTCTTTTGTTATCCTTTTGTTCTATTGCCATGGTTGAGTTTCTTCTAAATTACTATAAAATCTCTCGGCATCAGTTCCAGTGTATGGTTTATACATCATCGGAAAGCAAGTTATTGGTCTGTAGTTTTTAAGACAGCTTGCAGGTTCACTTTTAAGTATTGTTAGCCAGGCTGGTGTCTGTTCAGGTTGTGCATATAAATAGTTCTCATTTATGGCTAAATCTTCATGTAAAGATGTTAATACTTTTATCCAGAAGTTGGGTACTGCATTTGGGCCTGGGGTTTTCCAGTTTGGAGCTTCACTTAATTTTGTTTCTCTCTCTCTCTCTGTCTGGCCATTACTTCATCCCATTTCATATCCTGTACCTTTAAACTTCTTATTCTTTCATTTACTTCTTCTGTCCATTTAGCATCTTTGCTATGTTCCACAGGATCTTCATAGATACTTCTCCAAAATGTATCTATTTCTTCTTTTTTTTTTGGTGGTGTTTGAATTCCTTTTGCCTTGTTTCCCAGTAAAACTTTTTTGGTCATCAATAAATTGCTTATTTTGTACTTTTCCTTTATATTTGGTTGCATGTCTTCTATGTTTTTCTGCCTTGCAACCTATAAGTCCTCCTTCATGTCCCAGGAAACCCATACTACCTATCTCAATGTACTAGAGTTCATCACCGTTCAACCCAATATGATACTCATGGGGGATCTCAACTACCCCTCTATAGACTGGGAATCCTATACCACTTCTAATGCACACGCCCAGTGATTTCTAAACTTCATTAATACCAGTATCCTGGAACAGTTGGCCATTTTCCTACCAGGATTACAAACATCCTTGACCTTGTACTCACAATCATGGGAGAGTGATGTTTTTCACCCAATGTAATGTCCTCACTCATCAGATCTGACCATAAGGCACTATTGCTTAAAATAAAAATTAAATCCGGGACCCAGTGAAACTAAAAACCTTTTAGGAACTATTCCAGAGCTAACCTCTCTCTCTCTTTCTCTCTCTCTCTCTCTACTAAGCAACACATTGGTTAAATTCTAAGCACTCACAAACCCAGAAAACACCATAACATATGCTGAGCTATTTACAAAATCCCTGTACAGCCATATTGATAGCTGTATAAAGCAAGCTGTGCCCACTTGTATTAAGAGTAAGACAAACTCGTAAAATGAGTTACCATGGTGGAATCAGAATACTGATCGGTTATGGAACAAAACAAAAAAATCTTGGCCAAGTGTAGAAGGAACAAAGCCCAACATATTAAAAATACCTGCCCAATCCTAGCAGGCAGCTAAGATGGTTAATTAATACTTCAGATGCTAAATTTGAGGAAAAAATAGCTTCTCAGGCAAAGGACAACCACAACCACAAAGCTTTCTACATCTATGTCCATAACCTCAAGGGAAATACACAACAATGCACAGAACTTATTGTAAATGGAATCACCCACACTGATTTGGAGGCCATTGACATCCTTTTGGCTAACAGGTTCAGCTCAAATTTCTCCCCCAGTTCCTCCTGTCCCCCAAAAGTTTGAGGGAGATACGACATACCAGAATTCCCATAACCATTACTAGCGAACAGGTCTTCAATGCACTTTCCAAGGCCAAAATCAGGGCATCAATGGGCTCCAATAATATCCCTGGATGCTTACTACATAGCATGAAACATGACCTCTCTGGTCCACCTGAATCACTTTTCAACTGAAGCCTGCAGTCAGGTTTTGTGCCCAAGGAATGGAAAATGGCTACAGTTATTCCCCTACATATAGAAGGCCAAAACATTGATCCGGATAACTACAGACCCATAAGTCTGACCAGCCTCATATGTAAAGCAATGGAAAGAATCATCATGGACATGATAAATGAGGACATAGGTAACCTGCAAACAAAGGACCCATCACTATTTGGCTTTGTTAAAGGACTGTTATGCCCATTAAATCTGGTGGACTTCTTTGAGAGGGTCACCAAAGCAATGGATGAGGGCAAGACTGTGCATACAGCTTACCTCAACCTGGCCAAGGCTTTTGATACAATTTCCCACTCAGGCATTATAGACAAGCTCACTAAATTAGGTATAAACTCTTTTATCCCCCACTGGATAGCCAACTAGCTCAATGATAGGACCCAGGAGGTTAAAATAGTATTACCACCTCCACCAAGAGTCCAACCACTAATGGAGTCCACCAGGGCATGGTACTGGGCCCGCTCCTTTTTGGCATTTATTTCTCTGAAGTGGAAGCAAACGCTGAAGGTTTATGGCTGACTAAGTTTGCAGAAGATTGCAAGCTGTGTGTGATCATTGCCACCCCTGTAGACACTACATTCTTCTGGAAGTTTTAGCTCTGACTAGCAAATGGTGCCAAAGCCATGGTCTTAAACATAATGCTAAGAAATGTATAATTGTACCCTTTGGGAAATCATCCATCCCAACTAATTAGGATGTTGATAATATGGTCCTATGAGCTGACCAAGTGGTCAGGGATCTGGATATGCACATAGACAGTAGCCTTACCTTCGACCACCACATAGCCACAGTGGTGAGGAGATCCCACTGTATTCTTACCTTATCAGACCAATCATAGAGTATAATGCTCCCTTTGGTATGTACCTGACCAGACATATGCGGTAACAAGAGCGACCTTAGAGGTTCCTTACAAAAAGAGTACAGGGCATAACAAACCTGCCTTACACAGAGTACCTTAAAGCCCTTTCCCTTTACTCAGTCTCCTATAGATTACTGAGGGGTGATCTATGCCTGGCTTACAATGCATCCGCAAATCCCATACTTATGAATCTCCCGCATATTCGTAAGTCAAACAGTACCAGAAATGCAAGGTGTAAGGACCTGACTCTTGTCTGTGATTTAAACAGAACATGTTGAAGAGCTATGTGCTCCAGAGACTGCTGCTCCTATGGAACAGGCTTCCTATCCATATGAAGCTGAATTCATCCATTATCCAATCTAAGTATAACCTAGACCAGTGGATGGGGACTAGGACCTTTACACCAGGCCTGGCACCAATGTCCCTTATGGATACAGGTAGCTTATAAATGCCTGTCTGCAATACCCTATTTGGTTACAGGACATCATTATTCTTTTGGAAAAATGTGGCTAGGCTTAGAAAGTCTCCATTGGGTCTTTAAGCCTAGGAACAATCTATGAATCTATGAAAAGGTGCATTGTACTCGATTATTAGTCCGATGACAGCCGAGTATAGTGGGACTATAACTTCCTTGGATCCGGATGTCATACTTTTTCTTATAAGATGTAGCACATAGAATGACTTCCTCAACACAGTGAACACATGGCAGCTATTTTAAGGGGTCTGTGGTTAATCATCGAATGTAAAAAACATTGAACAGTTAACCATCTGAATCAATGCATCGAATGTTCACATTAGTGAGAGAGGATTGTTTAAGGTCATTGGCTGACTGGGTCACCTGGACTACAGCTTAGTCTAGAGGCTCCTTTATCTGTTTAAAACTTTCATTTAAAGGCTCACTGCTGCTTTTCTGCTGTGAGAAACATTTCTGCAGTTTGTTTCATACCCTGCCTCCCTATTGGTATCCTGTTTGGTGACTTTGTAGTTGCCCGCCCCTACTGTAAATTTGATCTGAGATACTCCTCCCAGTCTAGTGTTATTACCTCATTCTACCTAATACAGGGAGAACATTTGAGAAGGCCAACCCACTTAGATTTTGCTCCTCCTTTCCCCTTTCCACTTAAAAAAAAATTCTAAGCTTGTTTCCTGCCTTTCCTGCGGGTAGTCTAGTCTGGATACAGATTTGCTGTGTCCAGGACTGTTTGTGGGCTTCTGAGCCCCCAAGCCTTTCTATGTTGGAGGGAAGCCTTCTAGCTTAATTTTGTTTCTTAGAACTAGCCAGTTTTTTTTAGTTTCAACACTCAAGTCTATTTCTTTGAGCTCAGCACTTGTTCAGAACTTGTTGTTAGCACTAAATAAGCTACAAATTACTACAGAATTTAACTTTCCTCACTTGTCTAGAGCAAAACAGTTTCTAGTACTTAACAAATAAGCACCTATCCAGGCATGTCCAAGGGTCAGCTCCTGGTATTTTCTCCTGTCTACCTGATGAATCTGGGCATCTTGGGGCAATGCAGCAATTGCCTCATGTACACAGACAACCCTCTCCTCCTACCACCCAACACTACAATCTGTGAGAGATGCACATATATAGCCAAACTGGAAGCAAAGCTCTCTTCACCCAAGACTGGACTAGAAAGTCAAGAGGAGAAGGTAAACACTTGCACCACACCACACTCATGACATAGTCCCTCAAAACCTACATCACCAAAACACACACATAGAAACACAAAACACACACCTACATTCGCGGAGGCTCTCAGTAAAAACCTGCCTAAGCAACAGGGACCTCCAAAGCAGAAACACAAGCAACCTCCACCCCCCCAACACAACCCAAATGACACATAGGCCACAAACTCAGTGTGCCAGTCTACCACAGCCCATAAGGCATAGCGTTTTTGCGCATAGCGCAGCATCGGGCAGCGCCGCTTAATCAGGTTTAAACTATTCCCGGCTCCACAAAGTCTGCTCTTCACTTTTTCCCTTAGAACTGTTCCAAATCTCAAAGTAAGCACTCAATTTTCCTTCTAAAACCCAGCAGTAGCTAGGATAAGTGTCTTATAAGTAAGCACTAATAAACTAAAGCACTACACCCTCTTATGCTCCCTTTAAGTACTTGGCTCCCTATTGGTCCTTTTTGATCAAGTCAAAAAGTAATTCCTTATACAATTCTGGCATATCCAAAAGTCAGTTTCAGGTTTACTCTCCAGTCCAGCTGGTGAATATGGGAATCTTGAGGCAATGTTACAACTGCCTTATGTACACAGACCACTCTCTCCTCTTCCCAACAAGCTCAAATATATGTGAGAGATGCAACTATATAGCCAAACTGGAGGCTGAGCTCTCTCAACATAGTACTGGCATGGTCAGTCTGGAGGAGAAGGTAATCACACACACCACAAATCCAGTCTCACATAGACCTATCGCAACAGCAAACCAAACACATAAACACACAAAAACATACTCGGAGGCTCTAAATAAAAATCTGCCCAAGCAACAGAGACCTCCAAAGCAGACATCCAAGCAACTGCTACCCCACAACAATACCCACGTATCACATAGTTCACAAAGTCAGTGTGCCACACAGTCACAGCCCTTAAGGCTAAACAACACACCTAATACACTTGTAATAGGTAACTCTATTGTCAGACACACTGACGTCCCTCTCACCAGGCTGAACAAGGAGAAGGTCACTGTAAGCTGCCTGTCGGGTGCCAGGATCCGCCACATGACACATGACACAAGCACTCAGGTCACTCCAAAGCATGTACAAATATGACTCGGTCATTGTCCATGCTGGTGTGAATGACCTGAGATGTACCTCCCTGGACTACATGAAAAAAGACAGAGGAGCTCTTTGATCATGTAGCCCAGGCCGGTATGACCCTGACCTTGAGTAGCATCTTACCCTCACCAAGAATGATGCCACAGTATTAAGACAAAATGATCAATTTCAACAATTGGCTAAAGTATTGGTGTCTCTCAAAGGGGATCCAGTGTCTGTCAGCCTGGGATGACATGCTTGACAAGCCACGTTGCTTCGCTAGAGACGGCTTGCACCTGTCACCCCTGGGTTTTCGAATACTGGCCAAGGCTCTTGCTACCCCCATAGTGCCTTTTTTAGGCAAGGCTCAAAAGACAAACCCACCTCCTTAGACAACACAAGGAAAAAGAAACTAAGGGTAATGCTGCTCAACGCCAGAAGTCTAAACCTCAAGATGCATGCATTCGTGGCTCTCCTCAGTATGGATAATATCGATATCTGTGCAGTAACAGAAACCTGGTTCAAGGCTCCTGAGAGCACCCCAGCACTGCCAGGCTATACCTCATACCATGTTTTTTGGCCCCAAAACTCGGACCAAACCACAAGAGGAGGGGGAGTATCCATATTCATCAAAGATACCCATACCTCCAGGCTAGTGGCACTGCACGAAGCATCTGAGACCATCCATGTGTAACTAATAGTGGGCAAAACTGCCTTCCAGTTTGTAGCCTGCTACAAACCACCCTCCCAAACTCAGGAACCCCACTCGGCTTTAATGAAGACACTGGAGAATATGAAGGTCTCTCCAAACACCATTATATTGGGTGACTTTAACTACCCAAACATAGACTGGGAGCACTACTCAAGCCCCAACACCCTAGCCCAACGGTTCCTAGAATTTATAAACTCAAATGCTATGGAACAACTGGTCACCACTCCCACAAGAGGGGAAAACATATTGGACCTGATCATCACCAACATGGGGATTCTATGTTCCATACCAGAAGTATATCCCTCATTGGTAAGATCTGACCATAAATTAATCACTATGGACATCCATATCCCGTCCCCATCCCCAGCAAAGGAAACCACGGTCAAAAACTTCTCAAAAGCAAACTTCCCACTTCTCAAAACTGAGGTGGAATACTTCAAAACCCCAGGGCCAGTGGAAAATATGGCCCAAACCGCAGAATCCTTTACAAATGCATTCTATGGATACCTACAGGAATGCATGGATCGTGCTATCCCAAATAAAACCAAGACACACTCCTCCAAAGGCAGGAGACCTGTCTGGTGGACCCCAGCCATAAATAAGCTATACAACAGAAGGAGGAAGCTACTACATGATAGAGCAAAATCCCTGAAAGGCAACTCTGATCATTACTAGCAAGAAACTACGATCCCTCATAAAATCATCTAAGGCTAGCTTCAAAAGAAAAATTGGACAACACGCTAAAGATAATCACAAGGCTTTCTTTAGTTATGTCAGAAACCTGGGTGGAAACTCCCAGATATGCTCTGAGTTAGTGCAAAATGACAAAAAATACACTGAACCCACAGACATTGCCAACATCCTGGCAGACAGGTTCACTGCAAACTCCCACCCCCAAATGAGCAAATGACTGTCCCAACAGAGTGTAGCCTCCCTGACATCACAGATGCACAGGTGAGAGCTGCCCTCTCCAAAGCAAAAAAAAACAGCATCAATGGGACCGGACAGTGTCCCAGGCTGCGTTTTACATGAGCTCCAAGAAGAACTGAACCCTCACTTAAAATCACTGTTCAGTCTCAGCCTTACAACAGGATATGAACCCAAAAAATGGTGTACAGCAACAGTGGTCCCACTCCATGAAGGTGGTGCCACAACGGACCCCAGAAACTATCGCCCTATAAGCAAAACTAGCCTGGTCTGCAAATCTATGGAGCGTATCATTATGGAACTCATAAACAAAGACATTGGGAACCTCCAAACACTGGATCCTACCCAATTCGGCTTTGTTAAGGGCAAATCTTGCCTTTGAACCTGGTCAATTTCTTTGAAACAGTCACCAAGGCCATAGACGAAGGGAAGGTAGTCCACACAGCCTACCTTGACCTTGCAAAAACCTTCGACACAATACCCCACTCGGGCATCATAAATAAGTTCACCAGCTTAAATATCAACCCCTATGTCACAAGATGGGTTGCAAACTGGCTTAGGGATAGAACCCACATGGTCAGAATTGCAGGTGCCATGTCAGACTCTAGACCAGTTACAAGAGGTGTCCCACAAGGCTCAGTCCTGGGACCTCTCTTGTTCTATATATATTTCTCTGAGGTACAGGCTAACACAGGAGGACTATGGCTGATAAAGTTTGCAGATGACTGCAAACTGGGGGGCCATAATCGATTCGCCGGTTGACACAAGCATCCTCCAAAAAGGTCTCACAGAGACGGATAACTGGTGCCAGAGCCATGGCCTAAAGCTAAATGCCAAAAAGTGCATAGTCATCCCCTTTGGGAAAAACAAAGTGCCCACAAATTACCACATAGGTGGTAATCCATTAAGTACGGAAGAAGTAATTAGGGATTTGGGGACCCAAGTAGATTTAAAGCTCTCCTTTGACAATCACATTGCCAAAGTGGTTAGAAAGACATTCTATATAGTCCACCTTATCACAAAGGGGTTCACATCTAGATCAAGAGAGGTCATTGTGCCCCTCTACTCATCACTCATCAGGCCCATAATTGAATACAATGCCCCATTTGGGATGTACCTTACCCGACACCTGCTACAACTAGAAAGACCCCATAAGTACCTCACCAAGAGGATCAAGGGACTCCAGCTCTACTCAGTTGCTTACCACCTACTCAGAGGCGAGCTGTGCCTGACACATAAAGCCATGTCCAACCCAGAATTAATGGACATGCTCCACCTCAAGAAATCCAAATCCATCAGAACTACACGCTCCAGTGACTTAAACCTCAGCACAGAAATAAATAGAACATGCTGGAGGGACAGATTCATATCCCAGAGGCTCCCTTCACTCTGGAACAAAATCCCAATCCATGTCAGACAGAGCCCCTCAATGACCCTCTTCAAGAAGAATCTTGACGTTTGGATGGGAGATCGTAAATTTACCCCTGGGATCTCTTCTGTGTCACTGCTAGACAGAGGCATGGTAAACTAACCTTAAATGGGCTATCTTCTGTGACCTACTATACAGAGGCACAGTCAACTAATCTAAGAAGGGTGGTGAAAGCCAAACACACTCTAGCTAGGCTTGTATATGCCCTAGGGCAGATAGCCTAGTATCAACCTATGAACCTATAACAACTTACCCAACACTCTAGTCATAGGTGACTCTATAGTCAAACACACTGATGTTCCCCTCACCAGGCTAAACAAGGAGAAAGTTACTGTCAGCTGCCTGTCGGGTGCCAGGATCTGCCACATAATGCATGCACTCAGGTCACTTGACAACAAGTACAAATATGACTCTGTCATTGTCCATGTTGGTGTGAATGACCTGAGACATACCTCCCTGGACTACATGAAAAGGGACATGGAGGAGCTGTCCGATCTTGTAGCCCAGGCAGGTATGACCCTAGCCCTGAGTAGCATCCTGCCATCACCCAGAATGATACCACAGTACAAAGACAAAATTATTTACTTCAACAACTGGCTAAGCTTCTGGTGTCATTCTAAGGGGATTCAGTATCTGTCTGCCTGGGATGACATGATCGACAAACCCCAATGCTTTGTCAGAGATGGCCTGCACCTGTCATTCCTGGGAATCCGGATACTGGCTAAGGCTCTAGCCACCCCTATAGTGCCTTTTTTAGGCAAGGTTCAAATGACAAATTCACCACCGTAACAGGTACAAGTAAGCAAGCAGAATCTGAGGGTATTGCTACTCAACGCTAGAAGTCTAAACCTCAAAATGCACTCACTCAAGGCACTCCTTAAAATGGAGAACATCAACATCCATACAGTGACAGAGATCTGGTTCAAGGCTCCAGAAAGTACCCCTGCATTACCAGGCTATAATTCATATCACAACTTTTGGCCACCTAACCTGGACCAAAACACTAAAGGCGGAGGCGTGTCCATATTCATTAAGGTTATCCAGACCTCCGGGCTAGTTGCTCAGCATAATGCATCCGAGATTATCCAAGTGCAACTAACTCTGGGCAAGACCACAATCCAAATTGTAGCCTGCTACAGATCCCCCATCATGCCCCAGGATTCCCACTCCTCATTTCTTGTTACACTGGAAAATATTAGGGTACAACCTACCACCCTAATAATGGGTGATATCAACTACCCCACCATTAACTGGGAAAACTACTCATGTACCAACTCTTGTGCTCAACATTTTCTGGAATTCATAAATTCTAATGCCTTGGATCAACTTATTCACACCCCCACCAGGGGCAGCAATATCCTAGACCTGGTTATTACCAACATGGGCAACCGGTGCTCCACACCAGAGGTCAATTCTTCAATGGTCAGATCCGACCACAAGCTAATCACCCTGGAAATCCACATCCCTTCCTCACCCCCCATTAAGGAAACCACCGTAAAATAATTCTCCAAAGCCAACTTCACGCTTCTTAAGACAGAAGTGGCAAACTTCATGACACCCATGTTGACGGACAATAGAGGTATGACTGCTGAATCCTACACAAATGCACTTTATAAGCACTTACATGAGTGCATGGATTGTGCAATCCCTAACAGAACCAAGATGCTATCCTCCAAAAAAAGGAAGCCAATCTGGTGGTTCCCTGCCATAAACAAACTCTACAACAGAAGAAAGAAACTGTTGCAAAAAAGAGTAAAATCCCATGATTGGAGGAACTTCCTTGTCAGCCTCAATAAGTAGCTGAGATCTCTCATAAAATCCTCCAAAGCTAGTTACAAAAACAAAATTGTCACTTACTCTAAAAACAACCACAAAGCATTCTATAGGTATGTCAAGAATCTCAATGGCAACACTCAGATCTGCTCTGAGTTACAGCACAATGGCACTAAATATACAGAACCAACTGATATTGCCAACATCCTGGCAGATAGGTTCGGTGCTAACTTTACCTCCCTCTCATCCCCTAAAGGGCCCATCTCTATACTGGAAGAATGCAAAGTTCCTATAATCATGGCTGCACAGGTAAAAAACACACTCTCCAAAGCCAAAAACACAGCATCCATGGGACCTGACAACATCCCAGGCTGCGTTCTACATGAACTACAGAACAAACTGGCACCCCACCTAAGTACCATGTTCAATCATAGCCTCACCTCAGGCTATGTGCCCACTGAATGATGCACAGTGATGGTTATCCCACTCCATAAAGGGGGAGCCACCACAGACCCTGGAAACTACCACCCCATTAGCCTGACGAGCCTGGTCTTCAAGGCTATGGAACATATCATCATGGAACTCATAAACAATGGCATTGGTAATCTCCAAACTCAGGACCCCACCCAGTTCGAGTTTGTAAAAGGCAGATCATGTCTCCTAAACCTGATAGGCTTTTTTGAAGTGGTCACCAAAGCTGTAGATGAGGGTAAGGTGGTTCACACAGCCTATCTAGAGCTCGCCAAGGCTTTTGACACCATCACCCACTCTGGAATTATAGATAAACTCACTAAACTAGGTGTAAATCCCTATGTCACAAGATGGGTTGCTAACTGGCTCACTGACAGAACCCACACTGTGAAAGTAGCAGACTCCAAATCCAACTTCAGACCAGTGACAAGTGGAGTACCACAGGGTTCAGTTCTGAGTCCTCTCCTGTTTGGTATCTATTTCTCTGAAGTACAGGCTAACACAGAAAGTCTTTGGCTAATGAAGTTCACAGATGACTGCAAACTAGGAGCCATAATCAAAACTCCAAAAGATGTGGACATCTTACAAAAGGGCCTCGCTGAGACAGATGCCTGGTGTCAAAGCCATGGCCTCAAGCTCAATGCCAAAAAGTGCACTGTCATCCCTTTTGGTAAAAACTCTGTACCCATGAACTATCACATAGGCGGTAGTCTACTTAACATCGAAAGTGTGATAAGAGACCTTGGGACACAGGTGGACAGTAGTCTCTCCTTTGATAATCACATCACCACAGTAGTCAGGAAATCCTTCTATGTGGCACACCTCATCACAAAAGGTTTCCCATCCAGGAAAAAAGACGTAATTGTTCCCCTCTACTCGTCACTCATTAGACCCATTATAGAGTACAACGCCCCTTTTGGTATGTACTTCACAAGACATCTACAACAACTGGAAAGGCCGCAGAAATACCTCACAAAGAGGATTACTGGCCTCAAACAGATGCCCTATGCAGATAGTCTCAAAAAACTGCAGTTTTACTTTGTCAAATATCGCCTCCTCAGAGGCGATCTCTGCCTAACACACAAAGCTATGTCAAACCCTGAGCTTTTGGATATGCTCCACTTAAAAGAAATCCCAATCCCTCTGAGCTACACGCTCTAGGGACCTAAACCTTGTCACCACAATAAATAGAACATGCTGGAGGGATAGATTCCTGTCCCAGAGACTTCCCATACTCTGGAACAAACTACCTATCTATATCAAACAAATCTCCTCATTAGCACTCTTCAAGAAAAATCTTGATAATTGGATGGGAAATAGGAAATTCACCCCGGGGATCAATTCTGTGGCTCTGCTCGAGTGGCACAGGAAAATAATTTTCTTGGGTGGCGAAAGCCAGGGTACCTTTTGGCTAGGCTTATATAGGCCCAAGGGCCAATAGCTTAGTACCTACCTATGAGCATATGAACCTGAATCATTATTGATCAGCCCACCAATAATACGTTCCATAGTTTTACACATTACGATAGTATAACTAATAGGCCTATTGTTACTGGGATCAGCTGTGGAGTCAACCTTGTAGAGAGGTCCGTGGCAGTTCTTCAAGCTTCAGGTACATAGTCTGTGGAGAGAGAAAATTTAAAGAGATTTAGAAGAAGCTGGGATATGCGGTGGCTGATGCTTACAAGCAGAAATCTTGAAATATGTTTGTGACCATGGAGCTTTGCTTTTAGTTTTGGAAAGTGCTGATGTGATTTGATACAGGTTGGTTTCAGGTGGAACAGTAAGGGGAGAAAATAGGAGGGAGGATGCAACTTGTGGAGGTGTGAAGTTTGGAGCTAAATTTGTTAACCAGAGTTTTAGCTAGGACTTTTGGATCAAAGATGGATTTCCATTGGAAATAAGCTCAGAGAAGAACTGAATATTACTTCTTATTTCTCTAATTCATTGAAGAAGGCCCTGATGATTATCATGGGTGTGTCTGTCTACTCTAAATTGATAACTAGTATTACAGTCAGTGCTGTTAAACCTAAGAGGTTCATTTAATACTTTTAGATGGCATCTATAGTGAGGACGAGGAGAATTTTTTTAAGATGAAAAATTATCATTTTAATTTTATGTGGAGTTAATATACGGGAGCATATAGTGTTTACTTCTAAATTTGTCACAGTTCTTCTGGATGGGAATATCCTCTTCCCTCTTCAATTAATTTATTCATGAGTAACTCATAGGTTCATAGGTTCATAGGTGTTTACTAGGCTAACGACCACAAGGCCTTTTTAAACCTAGCCATGCAGCCCAAATCTCTGACAAGTTCTGCTACCCTTGATAAGTCTAAGCTTAGGCCTGGGAGATGAACCATTTACAGGTTACCTGTGTCCATTAGAGACATAAGTGCCAAACCAGGGATGAATTTTCGGTTTACCATCCAATTGTCCAAGTTGCACTTGAATTGAGTCAGGGAGGAACTCTGCTTCACATGGATGGGGAGCCTGTTCCATAGATGGGGTAGTCTCTGGGATACATACCTCGCTCTCCAGCAAATCTAACTGTGTCTGTGTTTTATGTACTGTTACTTTGTTGGAGCTTATCTCCCCAGGCCTCCTCTGAAAATGGGTTCTGCCCAGTCGGACTTTCCCAGTAAACAAATGTAAAATAAATAAAATAAATAAATAACCCTGGCTGGTTGAGGCTTTCTAAGTGTTGCTTTAGAGGCTTATACATGAATATTTTAGCAATGACAACATTAACAAGTGTAATATTTTACTGCTGTTACTGTCAGTGTTAGAAATAGAGAGATTTGCTTCTAGTCTGAGTAGGTCATTTCATCTCTCACATATTAATTTCAAAACATCTAGGAGTAAGGGGTTGTCAGTAAAAATGAGGCAGTTACCATGTTTGTAATAATTCCAAAACATCTAGAAGTTAGGGGATGTTGGTAAGCAGAGACAGGTCCAACACTGTCTTTATATACCAAGTGCTAACAGACTGGTCAGGTGAGAAGAAAGAGCAGATTGTGGCTTTATGATGCTAGGCATTAAGTTACTTGTATTATATTAAGATAGTGATGAGGTTATCTTAGAGTTCTGTGCTAAAGGATTGGTTTTATAAAAAAAAATGCAGTATTAGGGTACTGATAGGGGTTAAAGTGTTGCATTTGAGAGCAAACATGAACAGTCTTCCTGGATCTTTCAGGATGATGTTAAGTAGAGCTTGACTGTAGCCTACATTTTACAGCCATTTTAAGATTTAATTGTAATTTTAGCCAACAGTTACATCATTGTCTTATTTATTCCTGCATCTGGTAGATTAACATTTAAAAGCTGAAAACAGAATGTGTAAATGGGAAGTAGATGCAACATTTAAACTTGTAAATGAGTTATTACCTCAGAATTCATTAACAGTTTTCAGCTGAATTAGAACCAGATGGCCATTGGAATGGTCAGCTATTCCTTTACGCCAATTATTGATAATAAATCATTGTCACAGAAATGCTTGGTTTGCATAATTGTGCAAATCATGAAGTTTTAAGAGTGTTATGCTGTATGTCACCTATGGACATACTAACTATATAGGCAAAAAATAAAATGTTTGTTGTGGGTTAAAATATATGGCTTATTTGCAGTTTGGGTGTAATGAGGATAATTGCCCTCATTTAAAACAAGTATATTATGCTTACAGCAACCATGCAGATATATGAATTCTATATGACTGCAGGAAAGAAGACAACTTAAAGGAAGATGGTCAGTTGTAACAAGGAAGGCAGCACAATGAAGATGTTAGTATACTCACCTTTGATGCCAGCAAGATCAGGATTCTTTGGGTTCTATCCTCACTCCAGATGCTTGGATTAATGTTTTATTACTGATAGTGCAGAGTACTGTATTCCTGTGATCATATCTGTAGGACAGGTGCTTAAGTGAGGTTATATATGCCTGAATTAATACCTTAGGAGGTATAAACAATCCCATCGCACTTATAAGGAGAAGCAGAGAGGAATTTCTCCTGTGTTCCGACCAAATTTCACATAGCCTGTAAAAATATCAGTTTAGGTGCCCATGGGGCCAACCTGGGCAACAAAACCTAAATACAAAACAAAAGAAATGGCAGAGACTATCCAAAAAAGTATAATGGGACAGAGAGGGTAATTGAATATGTGTCAATTCAGAAAGTTATAGCGAAATTAAAAGTGGTGAAAATAAGAAAGAAGACGCAAAGCAAGAACATACAATGAGTAGCAAATTGGGTGGGATGACCAGAGAATCAAAAGTAGGCTGAATGAAAAAAGGGGGGTTCTGAAACCCAAAATGCAAGGTAAATGAAAAATTCAGATGAAGGGGCATCTATTTTGGAAAATAGACATGAAGCATTAGAGCAAGGTAAGGGAGTGTGAGATTTAGATTCTGTGAAGGAATCAGAAAAAAATGTAATATTGATGACAAAAAGGGAGAAGTGCAGTTGAAAATAATTGAAATGGCATAATCAGAAAGAAAAACAGAAATCAAGAGTTTATTTCCTAAATGTATATTATTTAATAAACAGAGAAAGCTGACAGGCTGCGTATGGATTGTCACTTGACACGCTAGTAGCGACAATTCACAATTTAAGAATACCTAGTTACAAGGAACTAAAACTGTGGTTTAATGTTTGTGTTTATGGAGACAGTTACTGATCTGAATCAGAAAAAAGAATATGTGTAATTTGGGTGTTATTTAATGAATGAGTATGGAAGGTAATTAAAGTATATAAGGAAGAGTATGAGAGAGCATTCATTATTGATTGAGTACGCCATGTTAGAGCAGTGAGGATAATATATGAATGCAACAGGGACTTAAGAAAAACTACAGCTTATGAGATAAAAAAAATCCTTTCGTGACACGTCTCTACATATAACTTTGACATGGGTCAGAGGAAAAAACATGTGGAAATAGTTGGAAGGAAATTTAGAGTCTATAAGGAATGTAGAGCTAAAAGGAACACAGAAAAGAGAAATGTGGAGACACATCCAAAGAGGTTGGAGTAAATGCTTGAAAATATTACATATTCCTTATGGGTTTATACAGGAATACAGTAGGTAAACAACAGTTCACAACTCTAACATGATAAATAGGCATTTGAATCTAGTAAAAGAGCCTGAAAACAGAAAAAGGTAAATGGAAGTCAGTTCCAAATAAAATCTGAGCAAAGTGGAAGATCTGAGCATATAAATGGAAGCACGATTTTAGAACAACCATGATGGAGCAAGCTGCAGATGGGTGGTAGCCAAATCTGAAAAGTGAATGTGTTTATAAGTTATAAAATGAACTTAAAAATATCTTATATAGAAGACATATGACAGACAGAGATATGAAATATCTAAAGGAGATTGTTTTGATGTATGCAATGGGAGACATTTGAAAAAGAAAATTTTACACTGCCATGTAAGAGATGTAGGAAGAAGTAATGCAAGCTTACAACAAGAAAATAAGATGGATGGGTGGTAAGGATCCTTTGGAAGCTTATTAAGAGACAGAAACCTATGTTATAGGAAATAGAAATCTTACCCCAGGACTGCCCCCTGTGCTACTAATGGACAGAGGCAACTCCTACATGTTTTATTTCGTGCATGGGTCAAATTATATATGGTATGATCTCAGTTATTCCCATTTAGGGTAATACTTAATTATCAACCATGGGATGGGTAATGCACTATGTAGCCAAGTAAGATATGTTAATTTGAGCACAGAAACGGAAACTGGCTGGGCTTAAAATGGCTCTCAAAGGCAACTATCCTAGTACTTACCTATGAGCTCATGAATCTGTAATGAGCCTTATGTGAGTAGAAAAAGGAATATGATAGGATTACACTCATGGTATTAAAAATAATTACTTACAGGAATTTATATCTAACATAGACAATTATGATTGGATCTCTGATCATAACCAATTACTTTCTTATATGTTTGAGATATAATTGCCAAGAAATTCATTTGAGAGGTAAATTTTGGCTTACATGTTGAGAACATATAATAAAAGGTTATGATTAGTGACGTGAGCATGTCATTTTAGTACACAGGCATTTATCTTCTCCCTGTGCTACCACCAGTTACAAAAAAATATGGATGTGCAAAGTGTTTTACCTGCAATCAAAGTATTTGAAATCTTGTAAAGCACTTGGCACTGTTAGATAGCAGTCAGAAACAAAATGCCTCTCTCTAGAACTAAGAACTGTTGTTAAACAGTTCATTCTTCCATACTATAGTGGCAGAGTAAGCATGAACTATCAAGCCCATTAGAATTGTTATTCAATCACAGCCTCTAAACAGGCTTCATGCCAAATGAGAGGAGGGCTGCAAAGGTTATATCACACTGCAAAAGTGTGGGCAATCCACAGACCTGAGGAATTATTCATCTATAAGCCTGACTAGCCTGATATGCAAAGCTATGGAGAGAATAATTGTGGATACCTCAAATGACAACATAGGTGACATATAAACATTGGACACAAACCAGTTCAGGTTTTTCAAGGGCAGGTCTTGCCTACTTAGCCTGGTGGATGTCTTCAATAAGTTGGCTAAAGCAATTAAACAGGGTAAAATGGTACATACTGCCTAACCTCAACCTGGCCCATGCATTTAACACAATAACTTACTTGGGTATTGATAAAACCCTCACTAAAGTAGTTATAAACCTCTATATCTTCAATGGATAACTAGCTATCTTACAGACAGGACCCAACAGGTTAGAATATGGGAGTCTACCTCCACAAAAAGTCCAGTTACTAATGTAGTGCCTCGGGGCTCAGTGCTGGGGCCACTTCCATTTGGCATCTACTTTTCTGAGGTCAAGGCTAATGTCAAGGGCCTCTGGCTGACCAAATTTGTAGATTATTGCAAATTGGGTACAGTCATTGAATCCCTCCAGACACAAATATCCTCCAGGAAGGCCTGATACAGACTAATAACTAGTGCCAGAGTCATGCTGTAACAATCAATGCCAAAGAGTGCATCATAGTATCTTTTAGAAAGCTATCCATCCCAGCAAACTACTACATTGACAATGCACCCTAAAAGTAAACTCTAAAGTCAGGGATTTGGGAACACATGTAGACAACGATTTGGCATTTGATCATCATGTGTCTACTGTAGTGAGATCAGTCTATGTTGCACAGCTTATAAGCAGAGGTATTACATCTAGAGCCACACATTTCATTATTCCATTGTATGCTGCTCTAAGACCAGTCATTGAGTACAATACCCAATTCAGTATTTACCTAGCCAGGCATATACAACAACTGAGTCATCATCAGAGATTCCTCACAAAAAATACATGGTGTGGAAAACAAGTCATATGTGGACTGCCTCAAAGCCGTGTCCTTATATTTGGCTTCCTACAAGTTGTTAAGAGGCAACCTATGGCTGGCCTACAGAGCATCCTCAGATACAGTCCTAATGGACTTATTGCACATCCATAAGACAAATAGCATCAGGAATACCTGATACAGGAAACTAAACTTTACCTGCAACATAAACAGGACATGCTGGAGAGACAGGTATGTGTCTCAATGGCTCCCCCTTCTTTGGATTAGGCTTCCTATTCACATGAAGCAGAGTTCATCCCTGCACTTATTCAACTGAAACTTGGATCAGTGGATGGGGGGCTGTAAATATATCCCTGTTCTGCCACCTATGTCTCTATTACAGTGGGAATAAACTTGTAAATGCTCAGTCACCCCTGACCAAGTATATGTGAACCCACAGAACTGCTGGGAGGCAGTACCTATAAAATTTTATTGGGAAGTGGCCAGGCATAAAAGGGCCACTTGGGATGATAGCCTAGTATTCTTCTATAATACTATTTTACTATAAAGTTCTAACAACTTTTAAAAATTATTTTACTTTCTGCTGTTGCACTTAGCAAGCTGGCACTGTTCACTGTTAGTCCCTGTCACGAGACCTAACCTTAACAGCACTTTGGTGTGCTTTTGTTAAGCAACCTCAAGCACAGTTAAGATTAGCTGTGGTGCTATGGACATGCTTAACAACTTTACCTTTTTTCCTGATTTTGGAGTACAGTCATGGCATTCCATGCACTACAATGAATGGGTCTATATTAGAACACCGAGCATTCAAAATGTCGAGTGTTCTAATATCGACCCATTTTCAGTGAACGCTGAAAATATCGAAGAATCAGAACACCGAATTTTTTCCTAGGTAAAGAATTTGGTTGTCCATTTCTGTTGCTTCGGTATTTTCAGCGCTGTGGTGGAAAGTTACGAGTTGAGTTCAGGTAAGTGTGCGATTGTGTGGATGTGAGGGTTAGGGTGGGTTAGGTGAGTTAGGGTTAGGGCGCGGGTCAGGTAAGTGTGCGATTGCATGGACATGAGGGTTAGGGAGGGGTAGGTGAGTTAGGGTTAGGGCACGGGTGAAGTGACTGTGTGATAGTGACGGACCTTAGGGTTAGGGTTTGGGTTAAGGTAAGTGGATAGTTAGTGGTGTATGTATAGTTTAGTGTAGGGTTAGGTGTAAGAGTTTAGGTGTATGTGTGTGGATTGCTGTTTGTTTGGTGTGCTTGTGTTGTGTGTATGTGTTTTGGAACAGCAAATTTTTTCCCTAGGAAAAAATTCGCTGTTCTGAATGTTCGATGTTTTGAATTTTCGATTCATAGGGTTCCATATTAGAACACTCAACATTTTGAATCTTTGGTGTTCTAATATAGACCCCAGTGAATTAGGGTAGAAATCTGGGGATGGTTGGGACAAAGCATGCAGCAGAAAAAGAAGAAGAAGATGAAGAAGAAGATCAACAACATGGGGGGGTGGCAGTTATGGAATGGAAGTAGAAATGGCTAGAAAGACATTAACTAAGAAAAGAGATCTCCAGATTAATAGCTCAGAAAGCAACTTCCATACTAATAAGAATTTAGATACGGGGGGGGTATTATTGGTTATATTTAGCGATATGAAGTACATCTAAGGGAGAATAATAGGGAGATCCGTTGATAATGTTCGGTTATAGGTGGTAGAGAAGATAGACTTTAAGAAGCTGGATGCCTGTGGCGTTAATTCATTCTGGTGACATAATACTGATAATGATTAAATCGACTAGAATTAAAGAACAACACTTATTAGTTATTCATGAGGCTCACTTTGCAGGAATAAAAGGCAAGGATATGATTTTTATAGTATAATGACTGTAATTTTGCAGATAAGAAGTGAAGAGGTTAGCTAATTGATAGAGGTGGATCAGATGCATAACTATATAAAGTAATATTTTGGTTATAGATGTACGAACACATACACAAATGCATGGATCTCGTCATACTCAATAGAACCAAGATGCTCTCCTCCAAAAAAAGGAAGCCAATCTGGTGGTCCCCTGCCATAAACAACCTCTACAACAGAAGGAGAAAACTGATATGGAATAAGGTGAAGTCCCAAGACTGGAAAAACTCCTTTATCAGCCTCAACAAAAAGTTGAGATCCCTCATCAAATCCTCTAAAGCTAGCTATGAAAACAGAATTGCAGCAGATAGTAAAGACAACCACAAGGCCTTCTATAGTTATGTAAAGAATCTCCACGGCAATATCCAGATTTGCTCTGAGCTACTGCACAATGGTACCTCCTATACTGAGTCAACAGATATTGCCAATATACTGGCCGACAGATTCAGTGCCAACTTTACCCCCCCACAAAGAACCAATCACAGTACCAGTAGATTGCCAGGCAACCAGTATTACTGCTGCACAGGTTAAAACAGCACTGTCCAAGGCCAAGAATACAGCTTCTATGCGACCTGACAATATCCCTTGCTGTGTTCTACATGAACTACAGAGTAAACTGGCACCTTACCTGTGTGCCCTGTTCAGTCATAGCCTCACCTCAGGCTTTGTCCCTACCAAATGGAGCACTGCTACAGTCATCCCTCTCCACAAAGGAGGAGTGATTACAGACCCTGGGAACTACTGCCCTATTAGCCTGATGAGTCTGATATGCAAAGCTATGGAACGCATAATAGTGGACCTAATAAACAAGGATATAGAGAATCTCCAAAATCTGGATCCCACACAGTTTGGTTTTGTGAAGGGTAGATCTTGCCTGCTCAACTAGGTTGACTTCTTTGAGTCAGTCACCAGAGCTGTGGATTAAGGCAAGGTGGTTCATACAGCCTACCTTGATCTGGCCAAGGTCTTTGATACCATTCCCCACTCAGGAATCATAGAAAAACTCACTAATCTAGGCATCAACCCCTATATCACTAGGTGGGTTGCAAACTGGCTGACACATAGAACCCACAGTGTGAAAGTAGCTGACTCCAAGTCGGACTGCTGACCAGTCATGAGTAGAGTCCCACAGGGTTCAGTCCTGGGTCCTCTCCTGTTTGGTATCTACTTCCCTGAAGTCCAGACCAACACAAAGGGACTCAGGCTGATAAAATTCACAGACGATTGCAAGTTGGGAACTATTAGTAACTCCCCAAGTGATGTTGACATCCTACAGAAAGGTCTCACTGAGACCAACGACTGGTGTCAGAACCATGGCCTTAAGCTCAATGCAAAAAATGTGCCGTCATCCCCTTTGGGAAAAACCTGGTTCCCATGATTTACCACATCGATAGTAGTCCACTGAACATAGAAGGTGTTATGAGGGATCTGGGAACACAGGTTGACAGCAACCTCTCTTTTGACCACCACATTGCCACTCTGGTCAGAAAGTCCTTCTATGTGGTACATATCATTACTAAAGATTTTGCATCCAGGAAGAAAGAGGTAATTGTCTCCCTCTATTCTTCCCTCATTAGGCCAATCGTCGAGTACAATGCCCCATTTGGCATGTACCTCACTAGACACCTGCAACAACTGGAGAGGCCGCAAAAGTACCTCACAAAGAGGATCCTAGGCCTTAAACACTTGCCCTATATGGACAGACTTAAAAAACTCCAACTATTCACTGTCTCATATTGCCTACTTAGAGGTGATCTCTGCTTGACTTACAAAGTCATGTCTGACCCAGCTCTGTTAGAAATGCTACATCTAAAAAAAAATCCCAATCTCTCCACACTACATGCTCCAGAGACCTCAACCTCATTACCACAATCAACAGAACATGCTGGAAGGACAGGTTCATAACACAGAGACTACCTATGCTATGGAGTAGACTTCCCATCCATGTCAAACAGAGCACCTCACTGGCCCTCTTCAAGAGAAATCTTGATGAGTGGATAGAAAATAAAAAATTACCCTGGGGATCACTCCAGTGGCTCTACTAGACAGAGGCACTGTGAACTAAGGTTGGGTGGCAAGATGCCAGGGTAATCTTATGGGCTAGGCTTGTAAAGACTCCAGGGCCATTAGCCTAGAACACATCTATGAACCTATGAACCTATAGAAAATGTGTATGTGCCTTTAA
This sequence comes from Protopterus annectens, assembly GCF_019279795.1. Classification (NCBI taxonomy): domain Eukaryota; kingdom Metazoa; phylum Chordata; order Ceratodontiformes; family Protopteridae; genus Protopterus; species Protopterus annectens. The sequence goes on from NC_056737.1 coordinate 241,145,924, forward strand.
ATGAGTAAACAAAATATATATTGCAGTATGGAGTTTAGAAATATTTTCACAGCAAGTACCTAGATCACACGTTCTGCAGTACCACTTAATATGTTTAAAAAATTAAGAAGAAGCAGTGTGAAAGGGTAAATTGATGAAGTTATCTCCTTACAAAGAGGGTCATCTAAAGAAAGACCTGGAAGCATGGAGTGAGAGAGAGAGAGACCAGACAAGTCTAACCTGTGAGGTATAACCTGGGGATTATACTTTTTGGAAGTACCTGCTTTAGATCTGAAAGTTGGGCTTAAGAGATTCTTGCAGTCTTAGACTTTCCTTAGGCCTGGGAAAGACCTGTAACCATGGACTTTTCTTTAGGTTATAAGGCAACCTGAATGCTGGAGGTGCTGTGCAAATTGTACACTGTTATGAAGGTACTGTTTTCTTTGCAGAATCAAGTGTGGTAATATTTTGTTTTGTGGCTTATTAAATGAACCTGTGTTTTTAAGTATATCTTGCCTTCAGTGATTTTTAGAGCTTACAGTATCTCTCTCTCTCTCTCTCTATATATATATATATATATATATATATATATATATATATATATATAATATGTCATTAAGTGATTAAGCTGTTGGTATGGTTCTAAGGGAATGTGACCGGAACTAGGAGAGCATTAGTGAATGGTTATATATGTTCGGGGACTGAAATGGGGAGTATATTAATGGAAGGCGTGGAAGGAGTCCTTTTTTATCTGTAATAGCTTCAGACCCTGTCAAGAAGATTATGTAAGACAGGTGTTGTAGAGCAATATGGATAGGGAATACAGAGTTTAAAATTACAAATTGTACAGATGACAGTATAATGGTTAAGTAATTACAAGAATCTGAAACTCTTAATATGAAACAAGATATTTAGAGAAGGTAGTACTGAAAATAAACATTAATGAGGAATTGCAGTCGTTGTTAGGAAAAATACCAGGTAAATGATATGATATCTAGAGGTGACAGGAATATGTATGCATATATATATATACATATATATATATATAGATATATATATATATATATATATATATATATATATATATATATATATATAAATAAAAATGTAAATGTTCGTTTGTTCAAAATCTTAAATCTCCGAAAGTTCTTCACCAATTGCTTTGAAATTTTCACACAATGTTGTGTTTTTATATACCTACTATTATATAGATGTCACACGTTGCATTCGAATATGAGCTCAAGATGAATGCTTCTTTCTTCGCATACTGTTTTTAAATGTGCCCGGTCCAACGTCTTTCCAGCAAATGAGAATTGTCAACGGCATTACACATGCCACTTTCCGCAGTGCATGTCAAGCTCTGAATTTATTGGAGAATGACCAACACTGGGATGTATGCATTAATGATGTGTGCAATACATCACATCCAAATCAAATTCGTGCATTGTTTGCAATCATTTTGACCGCCTGCTCTCCTTCATCTCCAACAGAGTTATGGGAGAAATATAAATCGCACATGGTTGAAGATATTTTCCATTGACTAAGGAAGGAAAATTCAAATATGAACATGGATTTCACAGCAGAAATCTACAATGAAGTGTTGATAATAATTGAAGATTTGTGGTGAGAAATCGCGAACAAAGTTCTCAATCAATTGGGAATGCCATCACCGAATCAATCTGCTGCTGCTTCGTTCGATGTAGAATTGCGTCGTGAACAAAATTACAACACAGGTGATCTTTTGTCGTATGTGCAATCAAATATTCCTAAGCTAACGCTTGAGCAAAAAGGCATTTACGATCAAATAATTCAAACTGTCAATAACGGGGTTGGAGAAATCTTCTTCTTAGATGCGGCAGGAGGAACTGGTCAAACATTCCTAATTAGATTGATTCTGGCAGCAATTTGATCCCAAAATGGCATAACCTTAGCTCTTGCATCGTCTGGAATAGCTGCAACATTGCTACCAGGTGGAAGAACTGCTCATTCCGCTTTGAAATTGCCATTGAACATGCAATTAATTGAAACTCCCACGTGCAACATTTCCAAAGCATCCGGCATGGGAAAAGTATTGCAGAAATGCAAACTTATTGTTTGGGATGAATGCACAATGGCACACAAAAAATCGCTCAAGGCTCTTGATCGATCATTGCAAGATTTGCGTGGAAACATCAGACCATTTGGGAACGCATTAATATTGCTTGCAGGAGATTTCAGGCAAACATTACCTGTAATTCCTCGATCGACACCAGCGGATGAAATAAATGCTTGCCTGAAATACTCTACTTTGTGGCGATACGTAAAGACATTAAAATTAATTACAAATATGCATGTCCAGCTGCAAAACAATCGATCAGCTGAGATATTCCCACATCAATTACTGGAAATTGGGAACGGAAAGGTGCCGGTTGATCTGACCTCAGGACGAATTTCATTGCCTCATAACTTCTGCAATTTAGTGACGTCAAAAGAAGAATTGGTTGAAAACGTATTTCCCAATATTCAAACCAATTATAAGAATCACGATTGGCTGACTGAATGAGCTATTCTTGCAGCCAAAAACAAAGACGTCTACGAATGTAACAATATTATTCAGTCTAACATTCAAAGCGAGGCAGTCACATACAAGTCCGTCGACACTGTTGTGGAAGCAGATGAAGCGGTTAATTATCCAACAGAATTTTTGAATTCACTCGATCTGCCAGGGATGCCACCGCATGTACTGCAATTGAAAATCGGCGTGCCAATTATCATGTTGTGAAATATCAACCAGCCAAAGCTTTGCAAAGGCACGTGGCTTGCAGTAAAAAAATTAATGAGCAATGTCATAGAAGCAACAGTCTTGATAGGACCTTTCAAAGGTGAAGATGTCCTCATTCCTCGCATTCCTATGATTCCAACGGATATGCCATTTCAATTTAAGAGACTGTAATTCCCAATTCGATTGGCGTTTGCAATCACCATCAACAAAACTCAGGGCCAATCTTTAGAATTGTGCAGTTTAGATCTACACACGGATTGCTTCTCACATGGACAATTATATGTTGCGTGTTCTAGAGTCGGCAAACCAGACAATCTCTATATCTGCACAGACAATGGAACAGCAAAAAATATTGTATACCCACAAGCATTGTGAAATTAAACATATTAAACATATTAGAAACATCCAAATAACCAACCACATACACGCTGTCCTGCTGGCTATAAAACGCTGGGTAACTGGCTGTACAGCGTTAAATAACGCTAGATGACTTTAAACACAGTTCAAACTTCCACGAATAAAGCAACGATCCTTCAATAAACCAAAGCTGTTTAATGAACAAGAACACAGTGAGCGCTTTCGCCAATAGGCTTCTTCAGACTGACAACAATTCACTTTTGTGCAAGCATTTAAAAACCTTTACATGAGATTTCATTGGTTATTCATTATGAATATTAATGAGCATCATTCAGTAAAGTGCACAATACAATAAGATCGTCATCAAGAAACATTCCTTAAAGCTGAAGTGTCAATGAATAATGCTTATGACCCATATGTATATAAATCTAAGAGCACCATAAATTGAAATACATATTGCATTTATCATGTCTACAATTGACATTCCTTATGTCTAAGCCAAATGCATGTAAACGGCTACCATCCTGAGCTATGAACATAGGTGCATCTATCTAACAAAAACGCACAATATAAACACACAATATGCAAAAAAGTCAAATATTAAAACATGTTAAAAAAGTACTATAAATCCTGTCATGTAAGGAAAGCATAAAATAATAATGTTTTAAGGAAAAAATAAAAAAGAATAATGAAAACATTCCTCTAAAAAATATACCTATATACACACAAAGAACATGTCTATTTATAAGCTGTATATATATATATGAAGTGCATGGCAAAATTACAATATGAACATGCCATGTATCAACATATAACCTCACATAGGATGGGGAAGAAAACTTATATCGATATAATACGGTGTATATATACCACATCTACCTCGTCAGAAAGACTGAATGCACACAAACACATAGTAGAATATTGTCCGTGTGGTCTCAGACTATAACGAAGGCAGTTTGTGGAAAGCAAAAATCAACCATTTTTCATAAAGCAATGGATGAACATTTCTAACTATAAAGGACATATAGTTGATATAATGTCCTAACTAAAACATAATTAATAATAATAATGACAGGTTTCAGTCGCTACTATAAAAACTTCAATCAGTGTCATAAAAACTAATCAAAATACACCCAAGGCGAATAAAAGCACTTGTCATTCAGCACAAATCCTAAGACAGTTGAACTATCTCATGCAGCAAAAAAATTTATATATATTCTTATAAAAAAGAGTGGTTTTAGTTCAGTGCGGTTTAAAAATCTTCCTGTTCTTCAAGAAAGGTTTAATCTGTGTTTTGTCATTTAATCCTGGGGGATTATCAGATCTAAGTCTGATAATCCATCTCATTTCACATTCAAGGGTCCTATCTATAATACCTCCCCCTCTAATTCCCTGCTTTAAAAACTGTAAGACAAAGAAAGAAAACGTATGATTAACACCACATTCCTTATGATGTCTAGATAAAGCATTAGTATCAGAGGCTATTCTAATTTGGTAGTTATGTTCCCTGATACGCTCTTTTAACATGCGGTTGGTTTTCCCAACATAGTAAGATGAACATGCTTTGCACATTGCTAAATAGACAACGTGTTTAGTTTCACAGTTGGTATGGGTGTTAAAATAATATTTCCGCATGGTATTTGGATGTGTGAACTCTGTAACTGTATTAATATGACAACATTGTTTACACTTGCCACAAGAGGTCGTATTTGTATTATCATTCATATTCATCACTTCTAAATGTGGATATTTCGGTTTGCAGAGAATTCTCTTTAAATTAGGGAAATTCCTATATACTAATCTAGGTTTTGGACCCACTACCTTAGCTACTTCACTGTCTGAAAGGAGTATATCCCAATGTCTGTACAGCATATTCACTAGGTCAAGACTATTCCTGCTGTAATAAATTGTCGCTTTAACAAACTCTTCAGGTGCACTCACAGCTTCCACCTCTACCTGTTGTTCCATATAATATGGTCTAGCTCTACCCGGTCTCATAGTTTCCACTTCTGCAATAATATTGCAGATCTTGTCTTTATCATACCCTCTTTCTAAAAACTTATTCATTAATTCTGAAGTCTCAAGTTTAAATTTCTCATCATTAGGGTTAAGGCGTGAGGCCCTCATAAATTGACCCCTAAGCACATTATTAAATACATAATTGGGGTGCATGCTTTGTTTGTGTAGAAGACTATTCTTATGACAGGCCTTCCTATGAATTGAGGTATTTAATAATCCATTCTCCATCCTAGTTATCTCCACATCGAGAAAAGAAATATTAATCCTAGAAAAATTGAGTGTGAATTTAAGGAAACGAGTAGATGTATCAAGGAAGTGGACAAACCTCACTAGAGTCTCCTCACTTCCAAACCAAATGAAAAAGAGATCGTCCACAAATCTACGATACATCCTGACATATTTCTGGAATAGATCATTAGTGCATAGAAACTTGTCTTCCCAGGTGGCCATGACCAAGTTGGCGTAGCTATTGGCACAAGATGTGCCCATAGCTACGCCATCTCTTTGTAAGTATATATCAGTGTCAAACATGAAAATGTTGTTAGTAAGAATCATTTCCAAGAATAATCCAACAAGGTCGACCTTAGTATTCGTAAACTGGGAATGAGTAACTAAATATTCAGAAATATATGACATGCCTATTTCATTGGCAATGACTGTGAAAAGGCTTACAACATCAAGTGTTACCATAACAAAGGGTTGGTCATCCCTTAGATTCCTAGTAAAAGAATATAAATCTAACAGAAACTGTTTACTATCTTTAAGTATTCTTGTGTTGGCATCAACCAAAGGTCTCAAAAGATTGTCCGTGTAGACTGAGAGGGGTTCTGTAGCCCATCCTTGACCCGCTACAATTGGTCGCATGGGTGGGTCTGTGAGGGATTTATGTACTTTCGGAAGTCCCTGGACTATAGGTATAATGGGGTCTTTAACCTTAAAAAAGTCGTATAACTCCTTAGTGATGTCAGATGACATCAAAAGATCATCTAATGTATAATAAATACTAAAGACTTTATCAGCCACTATATGTGTGTCTATCTTCTGATATGACTTATCATCATCTAGGAGATTCCTCATCCTACAATTATAGTCCAAAAAGTCCATAAGGACAATTGGGCCATCTTTATCATGTGCTTTCTCTTTTCTTTCTTTTCCATTTAACCAGACTGAGCCACAGTAACACGTGGCCGGGTACAGCTATATATATATATATATATATATATATATATATATATATATATATATATATATATATATATATATATATTGATCTAGGACATATACTCAAATGTGCAAATCACCGAACGTGAAATAAACGGACATATACCACCGAAAACCAATATGCACGAAAAGGCAATTACCCAAGTCACAAGTAACCGAAAACAACAGAATGGTGGATAAGTGCAGGAACACCACAGTGAATGTTGAAAGTGCACTACAAACATGATATAATTCCCATTATTTAGAAACCCATAATCAATAAACCAACTATAATTCTTGAAACACACGTCCTGTATTATGTAGTATTAAGACATAAATAACTATTATCATGCATAAATTAACAATTCCGCTACTTGTCTTCCCATTTAGATTTGTAAAAGATTAGTAATTGCTTTCACAAACTGCAATGATGTATATTCATCTTTATTTTCAAATAGCACCTGGAACTGCTCTTGTCTACGGCCAATACTTCTCTTCTTTGGGGTAGGTGGACAAGCAGCAGACATCCTACAGCGGATCTCATCAACCCTATTCTGTTCTCTACACACAGCCTGCAGAATGCTGAATAAATCAAACAGATGTTTCCCAGCTATACATCGTAACTGTCTGTGCCAGCCTTCAATAGCATTCTGTGTCCTAGGCAGGTTCAATTCATTTAAAATACTGATATTCCAGAACTTCACGGGGAACAACAGAGGAAATCTGATACTATTAGCCAACCTAGTATTAAATACCCTGGGATTGCTTAGTAGATACCACTCCACAAAATACTTCAAAAGTGGTTTCCCTTCTGAAGGGAAAGTCTCCTTTAAAACCTCAAATGTTTCTATTACTTTGTCTTCAGGGAGAAAAGCTAAAGCTGCTAATTGTTTGACAGCATGCTGAAAGTGCATATTTGAATTGTACAGGGAACTAAGACCTAAAGCTTAGAGTTACGCCAAATGTTTCTTCCGAAATGGAAGAAACAACCTTTGCATACTATGCCACTTACATTTCAAATTATACTCTGCATAGCTGCAGGTTCAAAGTCACATAAAATGAATGATGTATGAAACATTAAAGTCTGCTCAGTCAACAAATCATAAATGCATTTCCACATGAAATTGTACGCACGATATGACTTTCTACTCATCAAGCAATACATGAGCGGTACACTTTTACTGTATGCACCATACTTAACTACGGAATGTATTGTATATAGTTGCCTGCATTCTGCACCTCTCTGGAAGTAAGTGCCATCCATAAGCCATATCTTAGCAACACTAAGATCTTTTAAATTAGCGGTAGTACTTAGTAGTACTACTTTAGTCTGACTACTGCTATCTACCAACATTTTCTTCAGGAAAAAAACATCCTTAATTGAAAAATGTTCCATGTGTATATCTTGCAAGCACAAATTACTGGAATGACAACTTGGTCTACCTTTAGATCGGACCCGTTTTACTGACTGTGACATAGATCTCCGATTAGGTAAATGAGCAGCACACTCTAGTGAAGTGGACGCTACAGCATCGTCCACAGTAATACATGGTGAATCATGAGAAAATGTTGCTCTTTCCCTCAATTCATGCCGGATACGGTACGTTTCTACTTCTGCCGGTTCACCAGAGTGGAAATGACCCACTGATTTGACTAGGTCTTCACCGGATGTTACAGATATCATAATAGCTCTACCCTTACATTTTTGACTCACTTTGTACTTACAATTCCAGTACTTCCTAGTTTTAGTTTTCTTTTCCAACTGATAGACATAACCGTCTAGAACTAATATTTCTCCTCCACACTGTGATTTACCTGTAGTATATACTTGCCCCAAAACACCGGGTGCTAACCTACAGATATCCGCCATTGTGTTTTAGTATGTTGGTACACTTTCATTCAGACGTCAGTGCTATTTAAAGTGGAACTAACTACTAAACATATTACCAGTGGTTTCAGTTATCTGGGTTTCTATCAATTGTGTTTTTGTGCATATTGGTTTTCGGTGGTATATGTCCGTTAGTTTAACGTTCGGTGATTTGCACATTCGAGTCCTGGATCTATCTCTCTCTCTCTCTGTACATATATATATATCGGTAACGTGGTTACCTCACAGCAAGAGGTTCTCCTGTTTGATTCTCGGCGTGGCTTGGGAGTGCCTTCTGTGTGGAGTCTGCATGTCCTCCCGGCGGTTGGGTAGCGTTCGAAAGACATGCGTACGTAAATGGGCGTGCCTTCATTGAAGGTTGGGCGTCGAGCTGGCACCTCGGCTTTTCGTAAAAATCTACTGCCAATCATTAGCAGACTGGAGTTCCACTCTGGTGACCCCTTACACTGGGAAAAAGCCGAAAGACAAACAACAACATATATATATATATATATATATATATATATATATATATATATATATATATATATATATATATATATATATTGAAGATCCATTTAAATATATTCAACAAATAAACTACATATAAGGGATGAAAGGTTAAAAGGAATACTTTAAAGAAAGTTTTACTAAAAAGAAAAGGATGGGATGGGCAATTTTTTTGTCTGTGCCTACAGTAATAATATGTTTTATATGTGCATGTAAAATAGTACCTGCAAATGTATGTGGAGTGCATATTGGATAGTTTGTTTTAAGACCACATGGAGCTTCATGTTAACCTGCTTAAAAAGTAAACAATCTACCTTCCTTGCAACAAATTAGAGGGGTGTTAAGTAGCATAATTTTAAGAAAATAATGAAAAGGGAACGGTAGCAGTTGAAGCACTAAGGTGTTGGATATATATGGGGAAGAGGTCTTTTTTATATTCAAGGTGCATTATCCATATATATTTATTTGTTTATTTTTGTAGAGAGATAGGAATAATATCAGACAAGCAACCATGGGGTCCATAAGATGCCTAGCCATCGAAATCTTACCTCCCTTTTTTGAGCATTTAGTAATGCTCATCTCCCAAATTAAGCAGTGCCATGCATGATAACCCTTGCGTTTTAGAGTCTAGTCTTAAACACAACCAAAGTAGTAGTTTGTTTGACCTGTAGTGGTAACTTATTCTGTAGGCTGAAACTGTAAAAATTCCTGACGCGGCACCATGGCTAAGGTTATATAAAACACAAAGGCTTAAAAGCAAACGTAATTTAATAGCGAGCAAACAAAACAAAAGGTGTGAGTACAAAGATGATCTCTTTCGGCGAGACTTCGCCTTCTTCAGAGCATGTAGTACAAAGGTCCATATTGGTTAAAATAACAGTGATTAGCCAATCATATCTGTTACAGCTGACACACCTTAAAAAATTAACAAATCAAAAAGTCAAACATAAAACCAGGAAGCATGATAACAGAAAATATGCCTAATCAATCCTGGACTAGGAAAGGTTCTAGAATAGTATCATTGGAAACAAAATATACTATAAAAACCTTGTGCAAATTAAAATTGTATAATGTCATGAAAATGTTAACCTCTGGATATTTCAAGTTTAATACATGTGTATAATATGTAAATGAATGCTTAATTCATTTGTTTCCGTGGTTAAGCATAATGGTTTACACAATACTTTTGAAAAGACATCCTCGTTTACAATAAAAATTAAAAGTTAAGTAAAGTAATAAAATAACTATTGAAAGAACAGAGGATACTCAAACAAACCAAACTCCGATCAAAGAAGCCAGCGAAACGATACACCTCAGCTGAAATGGAACAAAAATCAGTCACAAATGCTGGTAAAGCTGAATAAAACCACTGAGTTTAATTTTAAGCTCCAAACAATAAGCTTTTCATCAGTGTCACACACCAACTTCTTCAGAAAATACAAACACAGCACTATGACGTGTACATTCTTAAATACTTCATTGAAAGCACATGACTGCCTAACAATCAAGCCTATAAAAGCAACAAAAACTACTCGGTCCTCCTACCTAAAGTAAATTCAACCTGCATAAAAACAATTATATAGTCAAATGTAATGAAAAACATAAAATAAACATCATCAAAAAACATAAATAGATAAATAAATAAAATCTACAAAATCATCTAACCATGCTCCTTAATTTCAGAACACAAGCAATGGATAACATTCCGTTTAACCCTGGATAGTGATAGGCTTCTAACTTTAACTGCCATAGTAGTTCTTTTTGTTCCAGAAATAATGATTCTGGACCTCCCCTATTGGAAGGAACTACCTGGTCAATCACTGAAAAACTAAATTCATGACTGGGGTACTGAATATATATTACTTTTGTTGCACATGCTGAGCAGATGCCAACCTGATTAACATTAGAGAAAAAACATACTCCTTTTTAAGAGTGAACCTGCAAGACATTGAAAGAACTATAGGACAATAAATTGCCTTCTGCCAATATATAAATTATATTCTGCAATTGATACAGACAGAGTTTATAGCCATCTAGCAAAAAATAAGTCATAGTTTGATGTTCCTCCTCTGGGCCAGTAATCAAGGGGCCTCAATCCTCTCCACAGACACCAGTGAGGGATATTCACTTGGAACAAAAATAGATACACACAGTATTTCCAGCTGCAGCTCTCTGCACCAAGCACAGTTTCCTTTAAGAGCACACAGGGAACGCATTCTTGTCCTAGGGCTGGGTTTCCCTCTCTCATCAGGCCCCAAATAATACTCCACACTGACCACAGCTATAGAGTTGAGTCCTCAGCCGAGTGTTCCAAGCCATGTCCTCCACCACCCTCTCTGTGAAACCAGTGCTCTGTGTCCCTGCTCCAAGTATCTGACACATATATTCTTTGAGATTTGATTTTCACTGACACAAACACACACACACACACACACACACACACACACACACATGGGAAAGGCTGGCACAGATTTACCAGATATGCCCCCTCTGTCCAGACTATAAGGTAGACACTACTACCAGAACATTCCAAAGCCAGCTACTCTAAGGGTACCCAATTATATTGAGTAAAATTAATACTAATACAATGGTAGTGTTTGATCAATGCATCAAGGCTTTCATGAGTGGCCACGGTGTCAGCAAATAAATATAAGTACTCTCAAATATTAAAGTATTCTCTAAAAGGCCAGCCACAATGAAAAGTTAAAATATATTTAATAATAAATAATAAAAGAACATGAAAATACTAAATATTTATTTACAATAAACAGCAGAGTTTCATTCACAGGAAATATTAAAAATAACACAGATGGACATGTTCACACAGTTACAGAAAAACAATATTTAACTAATTTCACTATATTTTCCAAACTGATCTAAAGAATTACTGTCCCCTATTTCATTTACTAGAGCAAGTCAAGATGAAGTGGGTGAATGGTCCTTCTTTGTCAGTTCTAAAACAGGTGTCTCATCTAGTATTAAAACATCATTTCAGTGCTGGCTTACAGAATGACATCACACACATCTGGTCATCTGACTTCTGGTTGCCACACTACCCCCTTTTCTAGAAACTGAATCAGAATCTAGCACATATGTGTCATAATACACACACATAGAGCTTTGCTAAGACATGTTGCAGCATCTGGAAGCTGCAAAACTATTTCAAAAACTTCTACCCTTCCAGGGTAGCAAGTAGTTCACCCCTAAGGACAATACAGTAGGATTCCTAGTCCTGGTTTTACAGACATTTTGTCTCTGGCTGCAATCAGAACTGTAAGATACAATCTTTATGGCCTAAACCAGGTAATTTAATTTCACACTATTTTACAAAGTTAGCTAGATTGAGATTAACCTCTTCTCTTCCAGTATCCTCTGTTACAATATATTAATTTCAAAAGTTACAATACAGTTTGACATGCTGGTATATTTCTTTTCTGTCCAGCAGGACCCACTGCTGGTACATTTTTTAATGCAAGCAACTTTACAAATACATTTTCAACACAAGCACCTGTACAAACTAGTTTGCTATACAAATGGCATATAATTCTTTGCAAAACTATGCTGCCGTATATTACACCTCCACTGCCCTACTTCTCCTGGCATAGCTGGCAATACTTCACATCATCACATATGGCAATAGACAAAAAAGTTAATACAACAAGGTCATATGGAACACATGATCAACTATTCTTAAACAAAACCACATTAAAGAGCTGTGAAAAAGAGGTAGAATCTAATTATGGCATGGATATATTACAAAAAAGTATTCAGCAACATCCCACATTCATAGATTCTGGAATGCCTACAAATGTATAAGATACACCATATTGATCAATTACATTGCAGTGACTATGAACCAGTAGCAAACCACTTTGTTGCTGATTATATCAGGGATAAAAGTTCAAAGGGTGGATACTCTAGGTGATTATTTGTCACCACTGCTGTTTTGTCTTGCCCTTAACTAGACTGTTTACTTACTATAATAAGCTATGGTTACAGCTTAACCTCCAGAAACCAACCAGCCCTGTCTAATGATACCTCATCTACTTTTTGTGAATTAATTAATATTATATTGCTCATCAGACAAGTACTTGAAAGTACGCCTACAAATGGTCTTGACAAATGTGCAAAAGTACCATTTATGGAAGGAAAGCTGAAACACCATGGAATATGAACCTAGGAGAGAAACAAGAAATAAATGAAGTTGAACAGAAATGTGACTATAAATATTTATGAATAGATGAAGAATTGACAATACAATATTAACAAATAAAAACAAAGCTTAATAAGGAATACTTCAGAAAGCTATAGCTAATATTGAAATCTAAGAATAAAATTCAAGCTATAAATAAGCTTGTTCTTCCTGTTCTTACAGATTTGGTGTAATTGATTGATCCCTAAATAACACTGAATCAGATGGGGGGAAAAAAGACAAGAAAAAATTCATCCTGCATAGACCTCCTTGAAATTAACTCTGTGTATAGGTCTGCAGTTATGGGACTACATACATATTTGTTGACCTCATCCGATCCAAACAGTAATAGTTCTGAAGCAGGAAGAGAAAAAGTCTTAAGATGACATTTTTGCTTAGTTTAGCAGAAGCATTTTGGAAAGGAGTGGGAATGGAAATCCAGCAAGAGAGGGACCGAGAATGAGACAGCAAATGAATGTTACAAAAAAGAAAGACTCTAAAGATAAGGATCAGCAGAAAATGAAAGAAAAATTGAAAGACCACAATTTTAGTGGCAAGTACAGAGAACCCTGAAAAAATTACATGTTAATCAATGTTTGACGCAAGACCTGTTAATGAGAGGTGAACGTGTAGGAAAAAGCTGAAAGATTAATAATGGCAGCACAACATAGTAGGCAGCATGCATGCTGATTTACAAAGTCTATAAAATGTGATATATTCATGGCTCTGAGGGCCTGTATACTGAAAGGCACAATAATGTGAAAAGTCTGCTGTACTGGTAACTGTGCAAGGACAACACTCTACAAGCAGCTGAGAAACACTGGAAACATGACACACAAACCATTACTGAAAATAAAAAAATTCTGATTCCAAAGTTCATCCAGTATCAAAAGTTTAGAAAACAGAAGCAAGAAAACGAAATAGAGTAGTTTAAGAATAAGTGACAAAAGTAGCTCTAATCGTTGACATAATTTAACCTAGTGACTATAGTGTCTAATGTTCTGAGGGACACAAAGTCATAAAATACCATGATTTGCAAGCAGAAACTAAAGCAATATGGGATAAAGACACACGAACAATTCCAGTAGTAGTAGTAGTAGGCATGACAACGCTAATAAAAAAAAAACATTTTCAAGTTTACTTAAATATGCTATCAAAACATGTGACTTCATATGAACTGTAGAAGAAGGCAATTCTAGGAACATAATGGTTGCTAAGAAGAGCACTCTTGGCAAACATCAAGGACTGAAGCATCAATAATTTAATGAATGTTTATTGCGCCCTATCTCAGGAATGAGGTCCATTCTTGTTACAGTATTAGAAAACCAAAACATTTGGAGAAATTAAAAAGTCAGTAACCATAATTTTGAAATCAACATTATATAAAAGTCCCTATGCAATTATTAGGAATGAAAACTATAAAGATATAGAAATACACACAATAAAAGAAAAAGGCTGTCCTAAGTATGACCAAAGGTGTAGAAGATTTTGTTAATAAAGGAACTGAAATGAAAAATGCAACATATCTAGACATGCATGTGTTACAAATTGGTTGTTTTATTGTAGAAACAGAATGCAAGGGAAAATCACAAGCATAAGCCCAAACGAAAAAAGAAATTTTTTTAAAGACTGAAATGTGGCAAGGTGCCAAACACTACTGAAAGAATATGGACACATGAGCTTTGGCTGATGTAATGCAAAGACCAGTCACACAGTTTTCTGTTGAAAGACTATGGAAGACAAGGACTTTAATGCCTGCTTTGTGTAAATTGTTGTTGTGGCTACAGTGGTATGCATTTTATTCATAAAGTAGTACAGAAAACCAATTTTATTTCTGGGGAAACTGAATGTGGTAATGATTTTAAGACAACTTTTGGATAATAATCAGGATAGGGACCTCAGGATATTTGTACTGGTTAAACATAGTGTAAAGAAAGGACAGAAAAGACTATTAGTATGGACAAAAAGTGAAAATCTAGTCAAATTTATATTAATAAATGTTTGCCTTATTTACTTAATGGCACTTATACTTGGCATAAAGATACTCTGCAATTTATGTTCACACTTTTTGAATTTTAAATATTTTAAATATCAGAACAACCTGGTGTTGGGGGGGCGTGGCCAAGGATGAACACAGGATAGCAGCAGATTCCTTCAGCTCCACCAATTTCATTACACTGACAGGAATTAATTACTTAAAAAAATAATTTTTGAAGTAATTTTCTTTCTAAATATGTTTGTTTTATATAGTTCCTGAACTATATTTAAAAAAGAAAGGAAATCTTAACAATATTCCTGTCAGAAATCACTTTGGAAATTTTCCTGTCAGTTTATCAGTCTGAAATA